>NW_017728906.1:7820535-7845146 GCF_001723895.1 Crocodylus porosus | reverse complement strand
GAGACTGGGAGGATTGATGAAAACACCACCTGAGCTCCCAGACCCCTAAGCCCCACTCCCAACTCCCTGTAGCGCCTCATGACCTGGCTGGGGATGCTCCGAGCTGTGTCATTGGTGCCCACGTGAATAAGGAGCATTGGAGGAGGGAGCATTTACCCTGTGCACCCAGGTTACATCTTTATGTTATGTTCCTTTGAATAATCAAATACAGGGTTTTTTAAGTTGCTGTATTTACCTACCAGACACAGCTCCCAAACAAAGACCTACAGTGAGAGCCAAGCAGCTGGACCTGCCGAGATGACATAATTGGTAAACAAGGGGCTGTTACTTTTGGTATAGTCTAAGAGTGCCATAAATTGAAGGATTCCAATCCAGGAAGTCCAGGGACAGCCCAATCACTTGGAAGCAGGGGAGCTTGGAGGGGAGATGAGGGAGCTGACCATGGAGAGAGGAGAGGAGAGGAAAGGTGTGGGGTCAACAGTACCATTCACATTGTGACAGGAGTGAAAGGGGATTTCAGTAAAAGTCGAGCCCAATAAGTAGGGATCTTCCTAAATCAAACCAGGAGTATGCTGTGCAGCAACTCCCTTAATCTTGCTCTTTTCACTGTGTTCCCCCCACACACACACTGATTGGCCAAGGAGTCCTGGCAGCCCCACTGCTTCCTGTTGAACAGATAAGAGACAAAAACCGCAGGATCTGGTAGAATACACTGTTTTAGAGAACATGGAATCAATTTTGCTTGTTACAGAGCAAAGTCATGCTGTTAGACCTATACATACATGTTTCTATAAGGTAACTGAAGTTAGGTATGTTCTGAACTCTGACCGCTGTATGCATGTTTCTGGAATTCATACCTTCTGCATTTCAGACAGTGCAGATCCACATATGGTGTTATGGGCCAAAAGATGATATTTCCATCATAACATACACATTAATCCATTCTCACCATCTGAAATCCATCTAAATGCAGTCCATGTCAAATGCACAAGCGATTTCACTTCAGATATGGAGTAATCTACATGCCATCTGATGCAGACTATGTAGTGAGCTATTGACAATATATATTTGTACAGATGTATCCAAAATAAAACTTGCCAGCATGAACTTTGCACCCAAGAAACTCTATTTTGGAAAGCATCAGGTAGAATCAAAATAGATGTCATATGTTAGGTTTTAGGTTTCAAGTCATAGCTACGTGGAGCACAGCCTGGATTTTATATCATCTTGAGTTGAATACTAGTTGCATAGAAACTGAAGGCAGATTTGGAAGAATTGGAGTTTATAGGCACAGAAGGGCACCTGTACATGTGCACTGAGGCTGCTCCAATGTGCTATAATTACAACATACTGGAGCAGACTGATTAATTGAGTCTGCTGGAGCATGATAATTACCACGCTCTGGCAGACTCCAGCGTCATGCGTTCCTGCACTGAACAATGGCAGCAGGGCACTTTAACTAAAGCTTGTTTGATGACCTTTAGTTAAAGTGCCCTCACCGGCATTTTTCAGCATGGGGACACTGATACATGTGACACTCCAGGTGCTTTAATTAGACCCTCCCCCACTCCACCTCACGGAACATGTATATAAATGCCCAAAGAGACCAGTATTACAAGATGAGTAGACAAGGCTAAATCAAACCAGATACTTCAGTCCTATTTCATTAAATCTATCAGATACCTCTTACTTGTACAAACCAAATTTATAAAGTAATAAACTAAAAAAAAAAGTCATATATAATGGAAAGTTGTAGGCATTCTGTTCAACTATCCAATCTTGACAAAAAACTGGGGCGCTGTTCTGCCATCATTTAGCAGCATCAAGACAGAAAAGTTCATTGTTCCTCCTCTCTCTCTTTACTGTTCATATAGATAAACAGTGTATTTAAACAAAGTAAAGAAAATACTTCTCTGATGACATATTTACTCAAGTACAAGGTAAGGTTCCCCCCCACTTCCCCCCCCCATCAGCATGGGAGGGAAAAGCTCCTCATCTTACATTTTGCATACAAGGAAACCTCATTAAATACGTTGTGCATCATTGAACTGCTGCCAAAAGCAGAATGTGCTCAGTAATGGAAACCAACTATGGAGTTGATCAAATGCAGCCAACACTGAGCATGAATAAGACACAAGGCCCTATCGGGCAAGCATACTGATAAGAGCCCTTTTTTGTGTGCATGGCCCTTAAAAAAATGGGCAGTTCAACTATCACCATAGAAGGCAATGAGCACTGGGCCTGAAGGTACTGCAATACCAGGCCAGCACTTGGAGAGGCGCGTGCGCGCGTGTGTGTGTGTGCACGCGCACACGCACGCATTAAAATAAATGGGCTGTTGCTCCCTAAGGAAGGAACTGGCACAGGGCCTTAAGGTACTGCATTACCAGGCCGGCATCAAGAGAGTCAGAGCCAGTCCTGACACCTTCCCTTTGGTGCCAAAAATGTTGTCTCTTAGCCAATAGACCAAGATGCTCTTGGGAACCAACGAGATTTTTTTTAATTTCATGTCTCAAGCCAAGTTAGCTAGATCAGTTCCAAATTCTATTAACTGAGCAGAGCTCAGTCATTCAAACCTGTGTGGCACTACCACCAGCAAGTATCCTCCCTCCCAGACTTTTTACCAGCAAGTATCCTCCCTCCCAGCCTGGGGCTTCAGATACTCCTAAATCCACAGCAGGCATCCTTTGTATAGGCCCCAAGCCCAGAGTACCTGGAGTCCCCAAAGTTTATGGAGTACCTGTGCTGAAACTTTCCACGGTTTCATAAAAGGTAAAGTGTGTACATTCTGGATGAACTAAGTCAATTGGTACCTGTACTAACTTGCCTGTACTGTACTAATTTGCCTGTAAGCACACAGGAAAATTTACAGGTATGCTTATTTCAAGATTAGTGTTTTCAGCTTTGCTTCTTACTCCCATGTGCTAAAGGAAAGGAGGGCCTGACAGTAAGGGAGGTGGGAAAGAGACTGCAGAGAGAAGAGTTGGGGAGGTCAGAGGGCAAGGGGCTACCTGACTCCCCAAATTTATTTTCCCTGATGTAGCAGTGGGAAGGGAACAAATAACAAACACTCCAATAATTAGATCCTATCACAATGATATACATTTTCCATGTAGAATGTAATTATTGGAGGTTGTCTTATATTCAGGGTTACCTTATATTCAAATAAATACGGTAAATCTCAAAGCATAACAGGGACAAAGAACATTATGGATGCTATTTTCAAATGCACTTAATACTGGTTTTAACTGTGTACCCACTCAGGTTAATAATGAAAATTCTTGAGAGTTTTTATAGTAGAACAACGCTGAGTTTGCCTGAAAAATCTCACCCTGGAGGTCCAGGGTTTTTTTTTTAACTCCCTAAGATGCAAGAATGTTTGGTTCTGTACTATTGACTCAGGCCAGTTTCTCCAAATCATGCTGGGTCATCAGCATGAGAATGGACTTCTGACCTAACAAAACCAGACAAAAGAAGACTTTGCAGGACATGGAAAACAGTTACAAACTAAACAGAAAGCAAACCACATACCAAAGCACTTAAAAATTAGACAAAGAAGGGAGAGGCAAGGATTTCTTAGGGTGATACCTTTTATTGGATAAAGTGCAGAGTTGGGTAGAATTAAAAAGTTAAAGTCTATCTGTATCCCAACTGTACAGCTGGTCCAATAAAAGATATCACCCTAAGAAACCCTTGTCTCTCACATAATTTCTGAACCATTACAGCTACAACATAGAATCGTAGAAAACTGGGGTTGGAAGGGACCTCAGGAGGTCAACTAGTCCAACCCCTGCTCAAAGCAGGACCATCCCCAAATACATTATTCCACCCAGGGCTCTATCAAGCCAGGCCTTAGAAACCTCCGAAGATGGACATCCCACCACCTCTCTAGGTAACCTGTTCCAGTGCTTCACCACCCTGCTAGTGAGAAAGTGTTTCCGAATATCTAACCTAAACTTCCCTTGTTCCAACTTGAGACCATTGATTCTTGTTCTGTCATCTGCCACTACTGAGAACAGTCCAGCTCCATCCCCTTTGGAACCACCCTTCACATACTGTAATTAAAGGCTGCTATCAAATCCCACCTCAGTCTTCTCTTCTCCAGATTAAATAAGCCCAGTTCCCTCAGCCTCTCCTCATAAATTGTGCGCCACCTCCATCTTATACTACAAAGAATTGAATAAGGTAACATATAATCAATTGAGATTTCCATCTCATAAGAAAAATAATTTCTGGGTTTTTTTTATCTAAATAAAAATGATTTTCAGTAACTTAAAAAAATCCTCTCTCTTCCTAGGAAAAACAAAAATGCAGGGACAGAGAAACAGAAAGAAATCTGTAACTGCTGCTTTTCTCTCAGCATCTGGTAACCAGATGCCTAAGTCCACAGAGATGAATGCAGCACAAGTCATTTCATATGGTAAGACAGGTCTATCTTAATAACCATAAAACATCCATTATTGAGGAACCTGTAGGCAGGTTTTCAACCTGACATGAAGAGCAAAGTTTCAAAAGACAAGCTCTAGGAAGATGCCAATGTTAGAAAATCAAGTTGAATCAAGACTATATTTTGAAGGAAATGAGGTATATTAAGGACCCAACATAGGAAAAATAAGGAGTGCTTCTCAACTTTAGTTAAGGCACTGGAGATTTCAGCCATTATAGCTAAACACAAAGACTATACAGTTCACTTAAAAGGCAGTGTTGGAGCATAAACTATGTTTTTCTTCTCATCATATAGCAGAAAATATTCAGAATGGAGACCTAACTGGTAAATGAATAGATTTGATTCATATTAACTAAGTAATCAATATGAATTATGAGTAAAGGAACGTGCTATCAAATGGAAAGAGCCAGGGCAGGATGAAATCAGAGATGGAAATGCATAATACTGGAAATTTAGAAAACAGATGCAAGCTCTCCCCAAATGCAGAGAATTGATCAGCCAAAATAAAGGGAATATGACTGAAAAGGGGGGAAATGAATTATTGGCCATATTTAAAATTGTCCTGTTGTGACAGGACTCAAGAGGAGGGGGTCCTCCATCATTGTGATGGGTCTCATCACCCTCAGTGCACTGAAAACCTCTCCTTTTCTTATTTCCTGCCATGCCTTGCTGTTAAAATTAATTTGGGAGGTGTCCTGTCTCTGCACTAGAGAGGAACCTGATAACATTTTCCCCCTAGACCATCAGGGTTTCTGGTGCTCACTTGCCTTCCGGCTATTTTCTCTCTACCATGATTTCTACCCAGCTGAGCCCAGTTGTCTGACCCTTCTTGAGCTTCAGTCTTTCTGGCTTTGTGGTCCTCACCTTCTGTCCTCTCTCTCAGTCCATTAACCACCTTTTGGCTTCTGTCCATCTGGGGTCTAGAATCCAGGGCCTATGGCCTGGTAAGGTCACATCTTAACCTTTAGGCACAGGAGCAGACCCTCAGGCCCTGCACACCCAACTCAGGTTCCAGCCTTGCAGTTTTTATATCTACAACTCTGGACCTATTCCTCAGACTGGAGTACATTTTACAGGATGTCAAGCAGTGCTGTGTGAAATTTTGCTGGGTGTTTCATTTCAACTTGTTTTGAGCTCAAAACAGCAAAATCGAAACAAAACAAAAGGCTTCGAAACAGCCTTGAAATGAAACAAGGGCACTTGAAATGTTTTGAAAGTTTCAAAACATTTTGAGTTTCGAAGCTAGGCTTGCTTGCTGGGAAACAAAAACTAAGGAGAGGGAGGGGGAAGAGGAGGAAAAGACTGTTCTCATATTGACTGTGTAGCTGGCCAGTGACTGTGATCCTTCCCTGAGGTCCCTTCCAATCCCAGTGCTCTGGGGGACGGATGGACAGACAAAAAAAACAACATAAAAAGCAGAATTGTTTAAACTGAGCTTTCTCTGTGCCTTGGGGTCAGATACTAAGCTATGTCTACCAGCAGTTCAGCAATGTCAGAGAAAGGCTAGCACTTCCTACTTCTAGCCTGTTACTAGCAAGTGGAATCCAATACCTTTTGCTTTGCTAATACCCTTTTATTATTATATTCATTCATTCCTTGCAATTTATTCCTCCCCCAAAGTCCTTTTTGTATTTTTTAGTCTATTTTGATTCTTTTCCCATAAAAAAGAAATCTGTGTTTTCTCTGACCGTGTGCATTCCATTCACGTTCCATCACTCCACCGCAGCCTGTCCCTCACCCCGATGCCTCCACTCCCATTTTCACTGACTCACTTTCTTGCCTGTATTGCATGCCAGCCTCTGGCTTCTTTACTATTCTTTCATCCAGGAACAGCACACCCACCAACTGCAGGTGCTTCCTCAGCCTGACAAAGGGTTTTTCAACCTGAAACTTTGCTATGATACATTTCTCCAACTATTCAGTTGGTCTACTAAAAGATATCAGATTGACCCAAAGAACTTTGTCTGCCAGCACCATGTCCTTAGACAAACACCCCTAGCACCTGCCCCTGGTCAGCTGACTGGAAGGATGCAGGGCCCTGGGCACATCCAAGCCCCAGAGCTGGGGCCGGCAGGGAGACTTCTCTGGCAGCTGCTGGAGAAGCAGCTCCTGCAGGAAAGGAAAGAAAGGCTCTGGCACAGTTTGGCTGCCTGAGATGCTGGTAGTGCTAGTGTGCTGCTTACTTACCTGGTTGTTATTTAAAGTGGTGGACTGGACTGAGGCTGTAGTCTGGAGACTTGTTGGGGCACACTACCGTGTCGAGTAAAGGCCCCAGCACCAGTGAGGGCATGCTTTAACACAGATACAAAGTCACGCATGAGGAGTTCTCCTTGTTGGCAGCTTGAGATGCAGTTTCCCAGAAAACCCTGCACCTCTCTCCCTGAAACCTGGCAGGCTTCATGGCCTCAGAAGGGGTAACCATGCCTGCTGTTTTCACCCCATGGCACCTTCACACACACACACACACCCGTCATGTTTTTCTTGTCAGCAGTTTGAGGTGCAGTTCCCAAAACCCCCGCACCTATCTCCTTGAAACTTGAAAGGCTTCATGGCCTCATCAGGGGCTACCATGCCTGCTCTTTTCACCCCTCTGTGCCTTCACACATACAAGTGACATGAGTTTTGCTCTGAACAGTTTGAGGTGCAGTTTCCCAGAAACCCCTGCACCTATCACCTTGAAACATGACAGGCTTTGGGGCCTCAGCAGGGGCTATCCTCCCTGCTGTTGTCGCTTGAATCAGGCAAGAAATGACAAAGTTATAGGCATTTTGTGATTCCCCATGATAGTCTATGGGCAAAACGTATCAAAACAGCGAAACAGTTCCGATGAAGTGAAACAGAACAGTGCTTCGAAACGAAATGAAACAAAATACTGTCCCTTCAAAACAGGGAAATGGAAGTCAAAACAGAACAGCATTGTTTCACACAGCCCCAATGTCAAGCACCCTCTTATGTGGCCTCCTCATCTTCTCGTATGGCCGCTTCTGGTCCACTGGGTTGTTAGGCCAACTTAAGCTCATCCCCACCCCGGGTAACTGGACACAGTCTCTAACAGGAAGCTTCACCCTTTGGGCTTGCTAATTAATTCTAACTTAAGTTCTAGCTTAAATGTATTCCTGCTCTGAGTAAATAGGCAGTCTGTAACATGAAACTTTTTCCTTAAGGCTTGCTCCCCCATTGCAGGCAGATGCTTCTCTCCTGGCCAGGAAGAAGTGCCCACACCCTATACACAGGTAAACTCAAACCCAGTATTGGAGTAGGCCTTCACCACTTGGCGCTATTCATCATCATGGTCTTCCCTCACTCCAGGTGGGAACAGTTCATCCTTTTCTGCTGTCTGGACCCGAGTTCCCCTCCTCTTGTCACCTGATCTATGGTACTCTGTCTGGTGGAGGAGTCAGTCACTGCTTCTGCAGTGTCCATGCTAGGGCTGAGTTTGCAGCTCTGTTCTCTGTTTCTCCTTAAACTCTCTTTCAGGCTACTGCTACCCCAAAAGGTAGCAGGGGCCATGCTGGTTTTCTAGGTTTTTTGACCCACTCTCAGTAACAGGGATTCGACTCCCTGTCCACTTGTCCTCTGACTAATAAAACACCACAAAAAGAGTACTAAAGCAAAAGTTATGAATGGCACACTTTGGGTGTAGTGCGCTCAAGAACAAAGTGGCTTGTTCAAATCCAAAGCACAGAGCAGGGAAGTCACTGGTACCAATTTGAGATTAGCAATAAGAGCTGTATGCTCATTCAACACTAATGGCTTTCATGTCCCTGAAGCAAGGCAACTGGATTTTGTTGAGTCCTGGATGGCATCACCCTGTGATACAATATGTAAATTCCAAGATATCAAAAATCAAAGGGCCAACAACTAAAGAAAACCAGTTTTTCAGGCCAAGTCAACCGTCATGGGACTTGCTCTATCTGTTAACAACGCCAATGTAAGCATTTTAGGAGGCCATATGCATGCACAGATTTCAAATCTGCTGTTGTAATAATAGGGATCAGTCCAGCAGATCTACACTCACTGCAAATTCAACTACTGTAAAGCAGGTGACAGTTTACAAATGGTTACAATAAACTATAGCAATGAACATTGATGGAATGGATATAAAAAGAACACTGAAGGGTTGGATTTGTCTAAACCAGAAGGATTAGCAGTACAACCACAGGGCCACATTTTGGCCTAGACTGATAACCATCAGATTATACAACCCAGACTTAATTAGTGAGTCAGAAATTAGGATTTAATTGTTGAATGGGATGAAAGTGGATCTATTCCACCTACCTACGCTCCATCGCTTGGGTTTTTACGGAAATGAAGCTGGCAAGCAGACTCACACGCAGAGTCCTGTAGGAAAGGCTAATAAGTCTATACCTTGCTTCACAGAATGTCATTCACTGGTGAACCTTCATCACTGGGACATGCAAACCAATAGTTCCATGAGGACACATAACCATTCCCACTGGATAAGTGAGATTTTGGGTTAATATACGAGAGTCCCTGCTCTGTATTTCCTTCCATCCCTTCCTCCTCCCCCTTCTCTATACTTTTCACCTGAACCTAAAAAGAACAGTGCCACATAGTATTAGCATGACAGAATCCAGCTCTGCCCAGCTTGAGAAGGCCCAATGAAGGAAAGAGCCCTGACAGATAGATGACATCCTAAACTGGGACCAGGCTAGAAATAGACATTATCACATGAAGTGAATTAGCTGTGCTTGGATGTGTCCTCGCACAACTGATCTACTTCACTGGGCAAAACATGTCACCTCTTGTCCCACTCATAGATGCTCTGAGATGACAGGTGACATGTTCTCCTGGGGCTTGAAGGGCCCAGTCCTACATTCCCGCAGAATTCCCAGGATCAGTCCCCTCATCCTTGGGAGCACCTGTCCAATTTTCCCTGCTTTCAGAGACATGCCCCAGAGATCTCGGGGACATGTCTCAGCAAGCAGGGGGAAAAAACGTAACCGTCTCTGCTTACAGATCATGCCCCAGATATCCCAGGACCATGCATGTCTTGGGAGAAACCTCAATTTTTCTCACTTACTGTGAAGCACCCCAGAGATGCCTTGGGGCATGTCTCTGGAAGCAGGGAAAACTGAGGAGGTGCTCCCAGGGCTTAAGGGACCTGATAGTGAATGAGAACCCCTGGGGTACACAGGATTGGGACCCTCAATGCCCTGGAGCACCTACCTGGGGTGACTGGAGAGTGTGGGAAGCTCCAGGCTGCCTGCACTGCCATCACAAAGTAAATAGTCGTCTGCTGTTAAATAGCAGCACAAATTGAAACCAACTTTGGTGCAGAATCATTTAAGGTGTAACAAGGGAGATGAACATGTGTTTGCTTGGCTTTTGTGCTGCAATAAATTATTCTATGGAGGTACAAAGGCAATGTCTGCTTCCATCCTTAGCCAGGGTGTACAACATTAGCTGTTGTGGCCAACTTGTCAGCTGAAAGTATCTGCCTGTAAGTGACCACTTGCCTGTAAGAGCAACACCCTTTCCCATATTTACTACACTAATTATTCTTCCCTTTTTTGGCTGTTTTTTCAACAGTAGACAGTGACTAACATTCATAGAATGTAATTCAAAATCCAGCCACATAAGTAAATTTATTTTCCCAATCAGAAAGACTGCACAAGTCTATTTTCCTCTATTTAAAAAGGGATCTTAAATGGTTATTAAATTTGTTTTCCAGAGCCACTCAATTTCATTATGCTTTATGCTATAGTTTTTTCCTGTGTACATCAATCAACACATTTCCAAATTTCAAAATGAATTTCCTAATTTGCGGAGGCACTGCATTTACCATCTGTATGCTTGAACAGACAAATTGTGTTTAGCCATTTAATACTGTACAGTGATAGAGTTAGGCCCCTACCCTCTGAGTCCATTTAATCAAATTTAACACACCACCACATCAGAACCAAGAATGTGCAGGTATCCCATAACCCTTAATGCTTTGGGTTCTCGCATTAATTTAAGTATTTGCTGTTCTTCTCCTCTCTCCCCACCCCCCTTTTCATACGATGGTATATAGAACAGGTTTTGGTCACTCTTATGTTCACCAGAACCCCTTGTCATGCTCTAGGACTTCATGTTCTTGGTTGAACTTGCTGAAGACTTTCAACAAAACAACTTGGAAATTTCAGCCTAATTCCTGTTCATCATTTGTCCATACACCAAAATCCCCTACAAGGTTTTTGCACTCTTGTTGGCAATCTCTGAAAAGACTTAAATGGTAGGCATGATGAATTATGGTGCACAGCCTTTCCCCCACATTATGACTAATGCTTACATGTGAGGTAATGTTACTGCAAGTGCTTTACTGACTTTGTGGATAAATATTTACGGTTTCTTGTTTTCCTCCAGTGACCTTCAATCATACACTATTAAAAGAGGCTAATTCAACCAGATAATATAGTTCTAAAGAATCGTGGGACGACAATTTTTTTTTTTATTAATTTTTTGTGTTGTTTTTGGACCAAGAGACTGAAGATGACATATCATTGGCAATAAGTTAAAACCAGTAGTCCTACAAAGAATTTTACATATAAGTAAAACTCTGGGGAAATATATCCCTGTCGACCTGTATATTTATATCATGTCTGTCCCCATAAAACTTCTGATCCGTCAGAGATCAACATGAATGCAAGACTCTGTACAAGTTTTCCAAAGTAACTAGTAATTTAGGTATTGATTTTTAGTTCCCTCTCTTGAGGAAACTTAGGGTAAGGACTCTCTGCTGTCTATTAAAATAAAGGTTCTTCTAAGAAGTCTCAAATGAGGACCCTATAACTGAAAAGTGGTAACAATTCAGAATTCCCATGTCATAAAAAGCTTTGACATTTTGAAATGTGCTTTCCTTTTTTATTAGATTGGAAATAAACATTTTCATAATTTCCATCAAAATAAAAATTGAAAAAAATAATTAAGCATTTAAGATCTTGTTTTGATATTTTTCATTTTGTACACATTATTTCATGACATGTTAGTACTACTGCAGATGACACAATATGTTAAAGCTGTGTTCTACATGACATTACACAATAAACAAGTTAAGAAACTGGATATTTAAATTTATTTTTACGTTTTTGTTTTTGTTTTTTAATATTAAGGGCCAAAGGCTCTGAATGCAATGAACCTAAACTGCAACGAGCACAACAGAGCTGTCTGTTAGCCCTAAAGGCAAACATCTGTTTGGGCTACTAAGTCATCTTATTTAGATAAGATGGCAACCCAGGGTAGATAAGAGGAACAGCTGGGAGGTACAGGGCATCTGGCAGGGAGCTGAGCTCTCCAGAGGCAGCAGCTGCCTGAGAAACCCTTACAGGAGCTGGAGCACACTGAGCACAAAGCAGTGGGAACCCAAGAGGAAGGCTATTCTGATATTTGTTTCCCTGGAGTGAGGAGGATGTTTTTGTTAAAATGACAGCTTACCTTTCTCTTTCATGATGTTTGTTTATCCAGAGAGGAGAGGTCTTTGTTAAGGCCTGGCTTTATGCTATCATTTACACTGGTGGACTGGAAGTGGCTACAAGGAGTACAAAGGAGTCCACAGTCAGATGCCAAAGGGGCATACTGCAGTTAATGCCACAGGAGTGCCTGCGAGGCATGTTTATCAAGCCCTGATAAAGGCAGGGGTTTAAGTCACAGGGGTGCCCAAGGAGCATGTGGGTATATTGGGTCTTACTAGAGGCCAGGGCTTAAAACACAAGCAGACAAAAACTGAGAGGGTCAAAGCCTGAGATAGAAAAATTGAGAGAGGATGCCTGAGGCCAGGAAGGCTAGGGCCAGAGCCTGAGAGGGGCAAAACCAGGACTAGGGGCCCAAAGCCCAAGAGGGGCAAGATGCCCAAGAGGGCAAGGCAGGAGCTGGAGCCCATAAACTGAGATACAATGTAGTAGCCCTAAGCTAAGGAGCACAGCTAGAAAAAAAGGCAGAGGCTAGGAAAGCCAAGGTCCCAACAAGGGCATGTAGGTCTCAAGAGTCCTGACATTGGACTGGGAAAGGATGCCCCACTGAAATGATAACCGGTAACATCTATGAGGCATGTGCATGGCTGTAGAGGTGGTCGGAGGCCAAGAACACAGGTCTTAAGGCACCTGGTATCTGAAGACACCAATAGAGTCAAAAGACGGTCATAGAAGACTGGACAGAGAGAGATTTGATGGTGGACTTCATTCACTCTGGGCAGCCTCCCAACCTTTCTTTTTAAACAACATCAAAGCACAGCAGGCAGGTAAAAGGGAAGGGCCTGAGGGACCGGAGGAGGCAAGAGTCATGTGGTTACAAGAGGGTACTACAGCACCACTCAATGCCAGCCCTGTCACAGGCAGCTTCTAGCTAAACCAGATTGGAATACGTGACCTAATCTTCTAGAACTTTTGGTTGTGTTTTCCTAAACCGTCCAAAACTTTTAAATAGATTAAGTATTATGTCAAAATAACCCGTGCCAGGAGGAGACACCCCTTATCATGCATAACTACTGACATCAGGAAATAATATAAATGAAAGTGAGAGAGAAAATTCCACATTTTAAAATCATTTTAAAGCCATTTAAATTTTTTTCTGAAAAGTTTCTAAAATTAAAAAAACAAAACCCAAAACCGTAAAATGTTCATAGGACATTATATCAAACTTATAGCAATGTACATGTAATTTTTTTTCCCAAATCAACTACAGAATACTTTTTATAAACATTTTCCAACTAACTAACTCTGTTCACCAGAGCGCCCCAAGGGATGACAAGGTCGAACGGTCACAAACTCCTGCAAGACCGTTTCAGGCTGGACACAAGGAAGAATTTCTTTACTGTCTGAGCCCCCAAGGTCTGGAACAGTCTGCCAGCGGAGGTGGTTCAAGCACCTACATTAAACACCTTCAAGAGTAAATTGGATGCTTATCTTGCTGGGATCCTATGACCCCAGCTGACTTGCTGCCCTTTGGGCAGGGGGCTGGACTCGATGATCTCCCGAGGTCCCTTCCAGCCCTAATGTCTATGAAATCTATGAAATCTATGAAAACTAGGGAAATCTACACGAGTGTTTAATGCACAGGAACTGAAATTACTGCATGGTATGCGCATGTGTCTACACGTGCATGCCAATCAGCACAGTAAAAATGACAATTTATGCCAACTTGAGCATAAATTTGATACCTGCATCATGCATCATAAATTAGTTACTGAGCAGTAACATGTGTGTAGACACCTTACTGTGCAGTAGCACTGTGTGTGTTGACCGACTTGGGACTCACTTCAGTTCCAAGTCAGTCCACACACCACATTAATGCACTTTAATGCCTGGATGTGCAGACACAGTCGTATTCCTGCTTACTGCACAGTGATTTACTGCACGCTAAATTTAAGCCGGAACAAATGCACGTGTAGACATGCCCACTGTATTCTGAATTTAATTGCACCTGAAAAGCTTTCCATTGGGCTTATAGTATCCTGCCTTTGCCAGACTGTAACAGAAGAGTGTGGTGTGGCTCTGATAAAATTCTATACTATAATTAGCTACAAGTACTCTAGATGGAAAAAAAGTTATGAAATTATCTTTTGGAACATTAAATTACTTGTGTGTTTATTTCCTAAGCATTTGCACAACTCCTAATCTAGTCTTTCTAAAATGAATCCTTGTGATGATATACCTTATTCAGTAATGTAACAAATTTTGCCCATCCATTTTCTTTTAGCAGATAAAAAGTAACCACGCATATAAGTCATCTTGATACAACTATTCCTTAAATCTTAGTGGATTGGGAAAAAAAGTCAAACTAAATCTTTTATTAACCTACACTAAAGAGAACTGAGAAGATATAATATTAATCACTAGGTTCAAAGATATGAGATTTATTTTCCCTTAGTTTAGCAATTTATTCTAACCTTATATTCCCAATAAGTGTATAGAATCTTTTAATATGACTGACAACTTACACACAAAAAACCTGAAAAAACTTTATACTAGTCACGTTTTAATTCTGAAAATGTCTTCAACTTCATCTAAGACCCTAAGCTTTTTCACTTTTATTCATGAACGTAAAGAAAGGCTGTTTCTTATGCCATTATCTGGATTTGCATACAAAGTGTTTACCTTATTTTCAGATACAAAAAACTTCAGCCATTTAATGAAGGCTCTGAAACATCATCATTTGACAAATACTTCACACTATGTATTGAAGTGGATAATTCAACACAGGCTATTTTTGTGTAAATACTGCAATTATGTACTTCATATATCTAAGCAGTCTGTCTGTTCAGTTAACAAAAAGGCTTAATCACTAATTGTTTGCATTTTTTGATGACTGAACATGTAATAAGCAGGAAAAAAATATTATTTTAATAATATCTTTACTTGCCAATTTCTTTCGATGATTCGTTTATTATAGTTGCTGAAATAAAATACAATTACAATTTGCTTTTGGCCATTTTTATTATATTTATTTTTTTGCAATTTAAATGTTTTGACTTCAAAACTAACCACATCAGTTTTATTCATTTTCACTCCCTAGCTGCAGTTCAGTAACAGAATACTGTTGTGTACAATACATTGCACTGTAAGTGTACAATATTGCACTTATTCAAATCTTCCCCCGATATTTTCATTCCATGTTTACTATTTCTACTTTTCAACCCAATTTAGATTGAATACAAGCACTGAAACATTACAAAGTTACACAAAATTAAAACTGTACTTTTTGATGTGCAACACGGGAATTTTGACATTTGTTGAAATAAAAATGCACGTGACACCCTTAAACACAAAACTTATTCTTGAAAACACCTGAGTAAAATATTCATTGAGTTTACATTGGAGAGAACTGTGACAGGGGGCAATCTCCCAGGCCCAGTACCAGCCTGCCCGCCTGTCTAGGGCAATCTTCCCAGTCTCACCTGCTATGCCTTTGATGTAAACTGGTGTTACAATAAGCAGGAAGCTGCCCATTTAAGGCCCCAATTCCTAGGGGTTTGTCCATGACTCTGACCTCCCCTTGTGTCCCATGTCTCAGAGATGTTATCTAGGGCTGTGCAAAATTTCACCTGCTGTTTCATTTCGACTTTGTTTCAAGCTCAAAACAGTGAAATTGTAATGAAGTAAAGGGCTTTGAAACAGCCTCGAAACTAAATAAGGGCAGTCAAAACATTTCAAAAGTTTTGAATTGTTTCAAGTTTCAAAGTTGAAGCTGGGCTTGCTTGCAGGGAAACAGAAATTAAGGAGAGGGAGGAGGAAGAGGGGAGAAGGACTGCTTTGATACTGACTGTGTAACTGGCCAGTGACTGTGATCTTTCCCTGAGGCCCCTTCCAATCTCAGTGCTCTGGGGGAGAGATGGAAAAAACAGCATAAAAAACAGCATTGTTTGAAATGAGGTGCTTTCTGCCTTGGGGTCAGTTACTGAGCTGTGTCTTCCAACAGCTCAGCAGTGTCAGACAACAAAGGCTATCATTCATAGTTTCATAGCAGTTTCATTCATTTCCTACTTGCTAGTCTAGCAAGTGGGATTCATCAACACCTTTTGCTTTGTACACCCTTTTATTTTAATATCATATTTATTGATTCCTTTCAATTTATTCCTTCCCCAAAACCCTCTTTTTGTTTGTGTTAGTCTAATTTGATTCTTTTCCTGCAGAAAAGAAATCTGTGCTTTCTCTGACCATGTGCATTCCATTCACTGTGCAGGGAAGCACAGCATATATTGCATATTATAATATAGACTTTATTTGGGAATACATACATACATTTATATATTTTATTTATTACATAAATACATACATACATACATACATTACATAAGTATACATACATCTACAATTATCTACATACATTACATAAATTAGATTACATTACAGAAGAACACAGATTTTCCAGCATACCAAGGCAAAGACACTATGAAATACAGCATGAAGCGTGCTGGAATGGGAGCTGGCAAGCCTTCAGGGAGAGGCAGAAGATGGGGTAGAGAGAGAGCTGCAAGTCCTACCCCCCGAAACTGAGATGCAGCCTCTTTGCAACAACAAGCAGGCATGAGGCTTCTACTAGTTCCACAGGCAGCAAGGAGAGGGGAACAGTGCCAGTGCCACTGCTTGTGCCTGAGTGTGCACCCCCTCCAAGAGCACCAGCCATAACTCACCGCTGCCACCACCATAAAAACAAGCAGCAGCACCAGCCTGACAGTCTCCTCCACCCTCATTTCACTTCCCATGAGCCTTCCAATGCCAGAGGAAGAGGTGGAGTTAGATCCGAGTGCCATAGCAAGGGAAATTCTGGGGAATGAGGGAGAATCATCTGAGTTTGTGCTCCACATCCCTTAGAGCCAGTTCTCCTCCCCCAGAAAGCACTTCAGAGGAGGTTAAGGTAGAGGGTGTGGTGGCAAGTGGCTCAGCTAAGTCTGTTTCTCGGTGCTGTGCCTCTGCCTGCTGAGGAGGGGGGGAAAGGCAGCATCCACACATGCACCCGCACCCCAGAAGTGAGCAGATAGTGTGGTCTGAGATCATTTTGAGCTGACAGATGATCCCACATATGCTATCTGGCTGCACTGCTGAGCCAAAACCAGCCAGGGCAAGGGAACAAAACACATGAGCACCATGGGGATGTTGATGCATCTTCGCAGGCCCCTTGCCCTTGCTCCTCCTCAGCCTGGTGCCAGTGGGAGTGGGCCCCAAAAGGAAGTCCCCCTCTCATTCCAAAGCCCCCATTCCCCCCCGCCGAAGCAGAGGCAGGCCACCCTGGAAGAGTGGGGGAAAGGTGGACAGAAAGTTGGGCGTGTTGAAATGGCAAGCGAGATCACTCAGACCATGGGGAGATGCTTGCTGTTGATGGCTAGCCTTTCTGCTAAGTTCAGCAGCCAGGGTTCAGGCAGCTCATGGCACTCGTGGCCCCGACATGTCAAGTGCCTGCCCACAAAACCTTCAGCAGGACGGTGGTACCCTCCCTGCATGCAGGGAGTACTTGAGGGAGGAGCTGTGCAAGGCAGGTCCACAGGTGGCCTTACATTTCACCTTGGACATCTGGAACAACCAGGGTGGAGATTATGCATACCTCTCCCTCACAGGGCACTGGTGCAACCAATCAGGTAGTCAGTGGGCTCTCCTTCAGGCCACGGTGATGGATGAATCCCACACAGCAGCAAAGTTCATGTGGGACCATGAACTGGTTGGTGGAGGGGTGGCTCATTGGGCAGGGTGAGCTCACCCACGGGTTCATGGTCATCAACAATGGGGCCAATATGGCCAAGGTGGTCCGTGATGCCAAATTTGTTGGCATCCGCTGTGTGGCACACAAGTTCCACCTCATTGTTAGGGATGCCTTGGAGGGGGACAGGGATACCAGTGACAACACCAGCACCAGCACCAGCAGTAAGCTCATTTCCAAATGCAGGAAGGTGGCAGGCTACATCCACCAGAACATCAAGGGAGGCAAGATGCTGTGGGACAAAGAGGCAGAGCTGAATATCTCACAGCACAAAATCATGCAGGATGTCGAGACTCGGTGGAACTCCACGTGTCTGATGCTTGAAAGGTTGGTGGAGCAACAGAAGGCCATCCGTGAGATGGCCTTGCTCAGGGAGATTGGGATCAACAGCCCCCTTGAGCTGAGTGGGATACCATCTCCCAGATCTTGCTGGTACTCAAGCCCTTTCTCAAGGCAACTGAAACCCTCAGCGCTGGCAATGCCCTCCATAGACAGGTGATCCCCATAGTGAGGGAACTTCAGAGACAAAATGGAGAGCTTCCAGGGAATCAATGTTCTTGGCTGCAGCAAGCCACTGTCACCAGACATGCAGGCACTGGTGAGGTAGCTGAAGGAGGTCATCAGGAAATAGCTTGATCCCTTGTTGTCCAATACAGTACATGTATGACCTGAGAGTGAAGGGAAGCAAATGAAGCAGCCAAAGCCTGAATCAGTGGATGGAGGTGCTAGTGAACAGAGTCAGGGAGGCAGAGGGACATGGAAGAGGGGGATCCACTGTCCTGTGCCAGCCTGCTGTCCACCAGCCAGTCTCCTCCTCCACCACAGGCACTGCCAATGTAGGCCAAAGGCATGGCTTCCTTGGTGGGGTCCAGAGACACCAGACCCCACCATCAGGCAGCTAGCGCTCAGGCCTTGGTTGCTGCTTATCTCACCGAGGACACGAAGCCGCTGCTGTGGGACCCCTTGACCTACTGGGCAAGCCACAGCCAGATGTGGCCGGATCTGGCCACAGTTGCCTAGGATCACCCATCCTGTCCACCTATCTGTGTTCCAAATGAGAGAGTGTTCAGCATTTTTGGTGATGTAGTGACAGCCCACTGCTTGGATCCTGGTTTGGTAGAGCAGCTGGTGTTCCTCAAGGTGAACCTCCTGCTGCTGGGGTTCCCCAAGCTCCAGGTGCAGATAGAGTCAATGCCACCCTCTTCGCTCCATCCACGCATTTCCTTTTCTCATTTTTTAAAAACCATGTAATGCCCTGCTCTCAGAGCTAGAAGCAGCACTCACTGCATCACCAGACAGCAGGGGAAGAACATGTCACTGCTGAGCTCCCAAGCCAGGACAAACTTGGAGGTATGAGCTGGGGCTATGGGGAAGAAGAGGGGCCCAGGTCCTAGGCATGACCACTAAAACTGCATTCTGCCAGGGTCAGGAGGCCTGGTGGGACTGCTGGCAGTACAACAGCCCCAGAAAATGCCAGGACTAAGGATCTCCCTGGTGAAAGGTGCATAGGAGGCACCATAATCTCCAGCCACCACATGCATGCACACAGTCCTGGCTGGAGAAAGCCCAGACCCATCATGCCTTTGACAGGCCTGATGCTTGCTGGTTGCAGTGGAGTTGTGAGGGCTCCAGGTGAGCTCAGCTTAGCTGCCTGGTATGTCAGTTTTCAGGTTGAAAAACCCTTTGTCAGGCTGAGGAAGCACTTGCAGTTGGCATGTGTGGTCTTTCCAGATGGAAGGAATAGTAAAGAAGCCAGAGGCTGGCATGCCGTGCAGGCAAGAAAGCCAGTCAGTGAAAGTGGAAATGGAGGTGTCAGGGGGTGAGGGATGTAGCAGCTAAAGTAAAAGTGGAAAGGTACCTGGGGAGTCAGATGTCTGGCAGGTTGTAGTGTGTCAGAATTCTAATGTCTATATTGAGTGTATCAGTTTCTGTACCTACTACCTAGGAAGTTGATAAAGTGCAGTTCATAGCCTTGTCTGTGAGAAGTGGTTTGTAAATTCCCTTTGAGGATCAGGCCTCTGAGAGTGGAGACAGATGGTGTTCTGTTCTTCTCTTTGAGTGCGCACCAAAATCTATCATTCTGGTGCACAGTTGTTGCTTGGTGTCTCCTACATATTTTCCATCAGGGCACTTGGTGCCTTGATGGAGATCTGTATTGTATTGTGAACATCTCCATACTGGAGATATTGTTGGTAGGTTTTGCATGTCTTGTCATGGCATGTTCTGGATCCATTCAATGTGTGTAGAAAGTTGGCTTCTGTTGATAAGATTAGCGAGGTTCAGTGCTTGTTTGAAATTACAAACTACTTTTCTCAGACAAGCCTATGAACTGCACTTCATCAACCTCCTAGGTAGTAGGTACAGGAACTCGTGGACTCAGTCCAGACATTGGAATTTGACACACTGCAACCTCCTGAACATCTGACTCCCCACGTACCTCTCCACTTTTACCTGTGCTGCTACATCCTCCTTTCCCCCACCACCCCAGCCTGTCCCTCACCTCCTGACACCTCCATTTCCATTTTCACTAACTGGCTTTCTTGCCTGCATGGCATGCCAGCCTCTGGCTTCTTTACTATTTCTTTCATCCAAGAACAGCACACACACAAACTGCAGGTGCTTTCTCAGCCTGATGAAGGGTTTTTCAACCCAAAACCTTGCTAAGATATATTTCTCCAACTATTCAGTTGGTCTACTAAATGATACAAGATTGATACAAAGAACCTTGTCTGCCAGTGCCATCTCCTTAGACTAGCACCCTTAACACCTGTCCCTGGTCAGCTGATGGGAAGGAGGCAGGGCCCTGGACACATCTACTCCCCAGGGCTGGGGCCAGCAGGGAGAGCTCTCTGGCAGCCACTGGAGAAGAAGCTCCTGCAGAAAAGGAAAGAAAGGCTCTGTGACAGTTTGGTTGCCCGATATGCTGCTAGTGCTACTGTGCTGCTTACTTACCTGTTGTTATTTAAAGTGGCGGACTGGTGCTCCATCACAAGAACAATCACACGAAGAGAGGGGTGATGTTCAAATGGCATAGTTTTGGCTCTGTTCTTTTTTCCTCTAAAACATTTGTGCAAATGTAACATGTGACTGACAACCCAAATGAAATGCTATAATAAGTACAGCATGCACTGTGGCATTACAAACTCCCCTAGATGTCCCAGCAGACACCTTCTTCAGGGATAAAGAGAGTTCAAGCATTCAGTCTCATTCAATTCGTGGGCTTTTTGCAAAAGCTGCCAACAAGGGTGTCAATTAATAGCCATCACTGTTAATCTTATTGTGATCTGGAAACCTGCCCACTGAGAATTGGACTGATACTACCAAACTTTATGTAGCCTACAAAACAGCCAGCAGTTGGTAACTGTCCCAGGGATAGTGAGAGGAGGGGCCAAGAAACCCCACCTGCAGGGCTCAATGCGCAAAGAGACAGTAAACTAAAGAAAGAAATACAAAAGAAATCACTTACCTGCAGGAGGAGTGATGCTTCAAAGATCTAAGAGAAAAGCCCGTGTGGTTTACAAGCTGCACCTTTATGCAATTAAGGCCGGCGGGTGACATCACAAGGACGCACCAGCCAGCAGGGATAAAAACAGCCACCAACACTAGGGAGGAAGGAGCTAGTGAGGAGGCGGAGGCTGTCTGTGCCAGCAGTAGGCAGGGCCAGCATGAATTTGGAATGCCCGGGCAACAGGCAGCTGAGGAAGCACCAAGAGCTCCTCATACCAGGGGCACTGAGATTGAGCACCAGGAGGGGCAGAGTGTTGGGAGTGACTTCCCCCTAGTGCTGCTAAGGAGGTTCATTGAGGGAGACGCCAAGCAGTGACACTGCCAGGATGATGAGCTCAAGTACCAGGTCGGGAAGCTAGGCTAGGTGCGGAGAAGAGAGGGGAACCCTGCAGGACCAGCTTCAGAGGGCTGGGAAAGCTGACTGGCAGGACACCAGATAGGGAGACCTTTTAGGGTTCCTTCTTTTGGTTTCTTTTCTTCATTTTTTTTCCATTACCCCTGCTCAACAGGGGCACCCTTGAACCTCAAGAAGAGAGCCAACTGGCTCAAAGGGGATCGCAGGCTTAGATCCCAGGCCAGCTAATTATCCCTCTTTATCCTTAGGAAAGGATACAACAGGGCACGAAGAAAATCTACACTGGAAAGGCAGCCGCGTCAAGATCTGGCACCCCACCAGAGGTTCATGTAAGGGTGGGGTGTAAGGGAGGTGGAGCCCCACGAACATCCTGCAGGTGGACTGGTCACCCCTGAGGGGAACTTCGAAGCCGTATCCCACAGTGATATAACATTCAAAGACATGGCAGGTGAGTTCAGGGAAGGCCAGAGGGACAACCGAAGCCCACCTTGGGGAATCCATGATACTAGAGAACATACACCCTCTACCGTCCAGACCAAGGTGGCATGTGAGTGGGCATTCAAAGCCAGGCAGGTGCAAAGTGGTGCAGTGGCTGGAAAGCACGTGAAGATCCAACCCCTAGAGGACCTCCCACCATGCAGTTGGCAGCTATGACCCCTCCAGATGTGCTGGGATAGAACTTCCAGGCCCTAACGCAAATCCTCAATTCCCAGTAGCAAATGATGGAATGGCAGCAGGACTGGCTGTGGCACAGCTTGACCACATTTACAATGCCTAAAGATGATACAGAAGATGATCCAGAGGCTTCCATTGAGGCATTCGAGAGGCATGCCATTATGACAGGCCTAGATAAAGGGTATTGCACTGGCCAGCTCGGAGCCCTTATGTGGCCTGGGCTTTGCCAACACATGGTGCCCTTCCCTGCAACGAGGCCTGGGCCTATGACTAGGTTAAGGCCACCATATTGTACCAGTTCAAAATTAATCCAGAACATTACAGGTGGCTCTTTCGCGCCAAAAAGGGACCAGAGGACAAACGACCCCAACATTTGTTACAGTTGCTGTGGGACCTCTTCAGTAAGTGGCTGAGCCCTACATCTGTGACTGAGACACTCTAGCAGATCAGATACTGTTGGAGCAGTTTATTAATGATTTGGAAGAATGCACACAGCGTTGGGTGTGCCAGCATTTGCCCCATAATTGTGATGAAGCACTCAGAGTAGCAGAGGTATTCACAGCTTCTGAGGCCAGTTACGGACAGGAGAGACAGACTTCCCCCCTTCCTCCCCCGCGGCACTTAGCCCAAGCGATTCAGAAAGGAAGCGGACCATGTTCAGGGGAGCAACCAGGGATATGATCTGCTTCCGTTGTGGAAAGGCTGGTCACTCCTTGAAGGAGTGTCAGAGTGAACTGGCAGAGTGATGGCATCCCGATAATGTGGCCAAGGGGCCAGGGGAAGGACAAAAGGAACTGGACCAGATGGAGCCCATGGACTACAGTTATGTCACCAGGGGAGAAAGTGCAGTCTGGAGGTATCTGGTAGTCACAGCCTGGATCAGGGAGCACCCCGTTCAAGCCATCCTAGATTTGAGGTGTGCCCAGTCATTGGTAAGGGCTGATTTGATCGCCCCACAGCAAAGCCAGGAGGTAGACCTGGTGAACGTGTCATGCCTTCACAGGAAAACTAAGCGTGTTAGCCATCAGTGGATATGCCTCCGGGTTAGGGAATATCAAGGAGAGCTGCTGGTGGGAATAGTACCCCACCTGACTTGCGACATGCTGGTAGGATGCAACTGGATCTCTATATATGATGCGCTTGAGAGGGTCCAAGATGCCGAGGCAGTGGGGATAAGACTACACAATAGAGGGATGGCTTGGGGAACTCAAATATGGTGAGGAGTTGACAAATAATACACTCGACTTCTATGACACAACCAGCAGCCGACAGTTCCAGGAGGCACAGGAAGAGGACACCAGCCTTTGGGAGCTGAGGACACAGACTTTGAACCTCTCCACCACCTCAACAATGGAACCCAAAGATGCTCCTCAGTTTGAGGTAAGACACCAGCTCCTCTACCATGTTCACCCTGGAAGGGGAGGAGAGCCTGAAAAAAAACGCAGCTCATGGTACCCGTCTGCTTCCATCATACTATCTGGCACCTCGCTCATTCCAACTCTACCAGGGGCCATATGGGTCAAGGCAAAACAATGGCCCGCATAACGTGATGGTTCTTTTGGCCACAGTTAGAAGACATTGTGTGTCACTGCACCACTTGCCCCGAGTATCGGAAAGCTAGGGAGGATCTCCCCACGAGAGCACCTCTTCAGCCCCTACCTTTTATTGATGAGCCCTTTTTAAGGACAGCCCTAAATGTAATTGGGCCTCTTCCTTGCTCTAGTGTGGACCACCAATATATATTGGTCCTGATTATGCCACCCGGTACCTGGAGGCTATACCTTTACAAACGGTGACTGGCCCACGGATTGCAGGAAAAGCTCATCAGGTGTATGGCCAGGATGGGGATTCCCCAAGAAATCCTTACTGATCAATGACAACTTTATGTTGGGGGTGTTGCGGATGGTTTGCCATACCCTGCAAATAAAACAACTTTGTACTTCAGTGTGCCACCCACAGACAAATGGGTTAGTGGAACATCTAGACAGGATGATCAAGAGAATGGCATGTTGTTGCATACAGGGGGACCCCTGAAAGTGGGACCTACTCCTCCCTTTAGTTCTGTTCATCCTGAGAGATACCCCACAGGACTCCTTGAAATGTTCTCCCTTTGAGGTGGTGCTAGGTCACCACCCTTACAGTCCATTACAAGCACTGGAGGGAGGATTGGGAGCTCAGCAGCAGGGGAAACAAAAGACCCAACATCATAACACCAGGAGTTCCAAAAGCAAAATACAACTAGCTCATGATCTTGCTAGGAGCAACCTCCAGGAAGCACAGCTCTGCCAAAAGGAGTGGTACGATGCCCACACCAAGAAGCAGTAATTTAGACCTGGGCAGAGAGTACTGGTGTTATTACCAGCATGGGTTCGTGGCAGGCAGATCGTGCCTGACCAATCTAGTCTCTTTTTATGACCAGGTTACAAAACGCCTCGA
>NW_017728906.1:7815025-7819668 GCF_001723895.1 Crocodylus porosus | reverse complement strand
ATGTAGGCCCAGCACTCTTTCCTGCTTATGCAGGGGGTCGGACTCGATGATCTGTTGAGGTCCCTTCCGACCCTAGCATCTATGAATCTTCCAGCAAATTGCTAACTCGATGGCAGAGTCCCTTCAAAGTGATCCGTCAAGTAGGTCTGGTAGACTACGAGGTACACTGCCCCAGCTACCTCTGAGAAAAACTAATCACATTAATCTCCTACGAGAATGGTGCAGACCCGAGGGATGGATGGCCTTCTCAGAAGCCAAGATAGAAGACCTGGGACCACAAGGCATGACATGAGGAAAGGCGGTGGAGGAACCAGGAAGACAGATCCACATAGGGGGAAAGCTGTTCGAGATGCAGAAATCCAAGGTAAAAAAACTTCAGTAGGAGAATTCCAAGATGTGTTCAAGGAGGAACCAGGATGGAGTCTGTCACTTGATACAAACACCCCCGGGGGCCATAGTACGGGAAAGGTGGCGGCAGGTGCCTCATCATCTTTCCGTCAAGATACGAGATGAAAATCAGCAAAATGATCAAACAGGGAATCATACGACCGTCCCGTAGCCTGTGGCGTAGCCCCCTGGTCCCAGTACCAAAACCCAACAGCTCCTTGCGATTGTGCATCGATTACTGGCAGCTAAACACCACGGTAATTTTCGACACGTTCCCCATGCCTCATGTCATGGAGCTGGTGGAACATATCGTCAGTGCCCAGTATATCTCGACCTTAAATCTAGCAAAGGGATACTGGCAGATCCCGGTAGTGCACAGGGATCAACATAAAATCACTTTTGGGACTCCATGGGGACTATTCATGTCAATTGGGCTCCACAGGGTGGCTGCAACCTTCCAGCGCTTGATGGATCAGATATTGGCCCCACACACTGAATATACCACGGCTTACATCGACGATATAGTGGTATTCACCCAAACATGGGCCCAGCACAAGAAAGCTTTATGGGCAGTACTCACAGAACTGAGGAAGATGGGTCTAACAGCAAACCTGAAGAAATGCGCGTTAGCACAGAAAAGGACTAAATACCTAGGGTTTCTGGTCAGACAGGTCACAATACGACTGTTAGATGATAAAGTGGAAACCATGCGAAATTTTCAGGCGCCATGAACCAAACAAATTCAGTCCTTTCTGGATTTAACTAATTATTATTGGCAGTTCATTCCCTGATTTGCCGAATTGGTGGCACCCCTCTCTGAAGCACGAGTGGGAGGGATAAGGTGGACAGACAAAATGAGGCAGAACTTCGAGCTATTTAAAAAAGCCCTATGTGAAGAAGTAATGATACACACCCTTGACTTCCATAAACCTTTTATGTTACAGACCAACACCCCTAAAACAGCAGCAGAGGCCATATTAACCCAGGAAGATGCAGGAACTGAGAGGCCAGTCGCCTATGCCAGTAGAAAGCTACTGCACGCAGAAACAAGGTACACCACCATAGAGTGGGAATGTCTGGTGATCCGTGGGGCTGTAGAACAATTCAGGTATTACCTGATGGGGGGAGAATTCACATTAGTAACAGGTCACGCTCCCTTGAAGTGCCTGAGCTCAACCAAAATGGATAACACCCATATTACAAGGTGGGCCCTACCACTCCAAACCTTTAAATTTCCATTGTGGAAAGGCTGGTCAATCCCTCTACCATCCGGATCAAGGCAGCATACGAACAGGCGTTTGAAGCCAGATGGGCGCAGTAACTTTCAGACACTAGCTAACAAATGTTTGCATAGTACTTTGTAAATATTAATTATTATTACAGGGCCGAGATGGATTTTGACACTTCAAAGCACTTTAAATCAAATGCTATAGTTTATAGAACTGTACTGGGTGGAAGCCAGTGATTTGGGAAGTAAGTGCGTTTCCTTTCTAGTTCCCAACTGTTAATTACATACAAACTGCTGTGTTCTCAATTGAATGGACTCATAAAAGCTATTCAGATCTCAACTTCTCTCATAAAAATGAAACCAGATTTAATAACATATGAACTGACAGAAGAATACTTTCCCCTTTCAGACAATGCAACAATCACAGGGGCACAGTCCAGGATAAACAAATCAAGAAATAATGGGGTGGCGGGAGGGGCTTTATTCTATTTCATCTTGCAAAAAATACTGATTATACCCAAAGATTAAAAATTCATTAATCATTTAGGGAATCTAGATCTGTGTCTTAAGCATTGCTGGCAAATGATTGATAGATATCATTAACAATGGAGCTCTATCCAAGAAGCAGATTGGCCACTGAGCAGGGCAGATGACAAAGGAAAAATCACGCTGAAAGAAATGGAAATCCACCCAATCTGTACTTCCTCAGCTTGCTTGCATAGAAGGCAATCAGGGTGGTCAGGCATGTCTTGCTTTTGGTGAATCCATGTTGACTGTTCCTAATCACCACCTTATCTTCCAAGTGCTCAGAAATGGATTTGTTGAGCACCTCCTCCATGAGGTCTGTAGTTCCCTGGATCCCCCTTCTTCCCTTTCTTAACTACGGGCACTATGTTTGCCCTTTTCCAATTATCCAGGACCTCTCCTGATCACCATGGATTTTCAAAGATGATGGGTGGCAGCTCTGCAGTCACATCGGCCAACTCCCTCAGTACCCTGAGGTGCATCCCGCTCTGCCCCACAGACTTGTACACATCCAGCTTTTCTAAATAGTCCCTAACCTGTTCTTTTGTCACTGTTGGCTACTCACCTCCCCGCCCACCCAAACTGTGCTGCCCAGTGCAGTAGTCTGGGAGTTGACTTTGCCTTTGAAGAGCCAGGTAAAAATGGCACTGAGTCTTTTCCTCATCCTCTGTCACTAGGTTGCCTCCCCCATTCAGTAAGGGACCCACACTTTCCCTGATCCTCCTTTTGCTACTGACATATTTGTAGAAACTCTTCTTGTTACCCTTCACATCCTAACTAGCTGCAACTCCAATTCCACTTTGGGCTTCCTAATTTCATCCCTGCATTCCTGAGCAATTCTGTCATACTCCCCCCTAGTTGTTTGGCACAGTTGCCACTTCTTATAAGCTTCCTTTTTGTGTTTAGCTTACTGAAGAGCTCCCTGCTAAGCCAAGATGGTTTTCTACCATACTTGTTAGTCTTCCTGCACATTGGGATGGTTTGTTCCTGTGCCCTCAGTAAGATTTCCTTAAAGTACAGCCAACTCCACTGAACTCTTCTCCCTCTCAGACTGACCTCCCAGGAGATCCCATAAGTTCCCTGAGTGAGTTGAAGTCTTCTTTCTGAAGTCTAGGATCTTTACTCCACTGCTTTCCTTCCTTCCTTTCTAGTCCTCCAGGGTTTTTCATCTGTATACTAACAGACTTACTATGCTGGCTGGTCAAACACTACTTTTTGCATTCATACTTCCCAGCAGTCTGAAGAGGTCATGGCTCTGGCCTGTATGGGAAACATTCCTGGATCAGGAAATGGTTCCAGCCAACATCCACAACTCAAGACAACAATATTAAGTATGATGCTGTAACCCACTTAACTGTATTCATGGTATGTGACAGTAGTTGTGTGACAAAGTGTGATCTCCAACAAGAACTCCTGTGTCTCACACCTGTATTATGGTAGCAGTCTAGGCTGCACGTGTTCCTCAATAAAGGGGTATTTTGCAAGTGTTCTGGTATGACTGCCAAGCTGCTCTCAGAAAAGTCGCTGGTGGCCCTTTGTTCTTGCTACCTTGGAGGAAACATACTCCACCACCTAGAGTGTTGGAAAAGCTGCATTTATATAGAGTGTTCCATCTGGGACACCAAAACATTAAAGGCTGTTCAGTTAATAGAGCAGAATGATAGAAAAATAAACTCAAGATTAAATTTACCAAGTACCCCAATGGTATGATCACTGCTGCTGGCTCTTTGTGAGAACAAGGAGTCAAATATAGACAGCATCCTGGTGCTCTTTTTAGCCCTTAGGCAGTGCATAGAGTGCACTTAGATAAGTCCCTGAGAAAAATCATAAACGTTATCAGTGGCTCATGAGCGTGCCTATCTTAGATTTCATAGACATTTGGGCTGGAAGATCAGAGTCCAGCCCCCTGCCCAGGGGCAGGAAGTCAGCAGGGATCATAGGATCCCAGCAAAATAAGCATCCAAATGTGTCTTCAAGGCATTCAAAGTGGGTGCTT
Organism: Crocodylus porosus; assembly: GCF_001723895.1. Taxonomy (NCBI): domain Eukaryota; kingdom Metazoa; phylum Chordata; order Crocodylia; family Crocodylidae; genus Crocodylus; species Crocodylus porosus. Next base: position 7,815,532 of record NW_017728906.1, on the reverse strand, counting down.
GAACCGCCTCCAGTGGCAGTCTATTCCAAACCTTGGGGGCTCGGACAGCGAAGAAGTTCTTTCTTATGTCTGCCTGAATCAGTCACGGTGGAGTTTGTGACCGTTCAACCTAGTCATCCCTTGGGGCACTCTGGTGAACAGACATTCCCCCAGATACTGATGAGCACCCTGATAAACTTATAGGTGGCCACCAGATCACCCCTGAGCCTACGCTTTTCCAGGCTGAAGAGTCCCATGGCTCTCACCCTTTCATCATAAAGTCTGTTTTCCTGACCTCTGATCATGTGCATGGCTCTCTTCTGCACCCTCTCAAGCTCTTCCACATCCTTTTTGAATTGTGGAGCCCAAAACTGGACGCAGTACTCCAGCTGTGGCCTCACCAAGGCCAAGTACAACGGAAGAATGACGTCCCTGGCTCTCTTCTGCACCCTCTCAAGCTCTTCCACATCCTTTTTGAATTGTGGAGCCCAAAACTGGACGCACTATTCCAGCTGTGGCCTCACCAAG
>NW_017728906.1:7813202-7814925 GCF_001723895.1 Crocodylus porosus | reverse complement strand
ACTGCCGAGCCTATAAGGATGCTGCAGGTTTTTCCTCCCAAGGTGGAGAACCTTGCATTTTTCAGTGTTGAACACCATCAGGTTCTCATCCACCCATTTCCTGAGCCTGTCAAGATCTACCTGGATCACCCTCCTGTCCTCAGGTGTGGATGCTTTAACCCAGAGTTTGGTGTCATCAGTGAACTTGGCCAGTCCGCTTCTGACTCCAATGTCCACATCATTGACAAAGATGTTAAATAGTATAGGCCCTAGGACAGAGCCTTGAGGGACCCCACTAGTGACTGTGCACCAAGATGATTGGCTCCCATCAACCACCACCCTCTGGGTCCTACCATGGAGCCAACTTCCCAGCCAGCAGACTGTGGTGAGGTTGAGGCCGCAGTTTGCCAGTTTAGCCAAGACGTGATCATGGGATACCAGATTGAAGACTTTTTTAAAGTCAAGATATACAACATCAATCTCTTCCCCCTTGTCCAGGTGATAGGTCACCTGGTCATAAAAGGAAATGAGATTGGTCAAGCAAGGCCTACCCACAACAAACCCATGCTGGGTATCCCTCAGGATATTGCCTTCAGCTAGTCTGTTAATGATGGCCTCTTTGATAATCTTTTCCAAGACCTTCCCCAGGATAGAGGTCAGGCTGATGGGCCTGTAGTTTGCTGGATCTACTTTCCTCCCTTTCTTGAAGACAGGCACCACATTGGCTCTCTTCCCCTACAAGCAGTTCCCAAGCCGTGCGAACAGAGCACACAAACAGGCGTGTTCTGTAAGAGCGCACCGGCGTTTGCATCGGCGTTCGTGCCAGAGGGCAAGCAGGAGAGGCCCGGAGGCTGACTCCTGCAAGCGCGGGCAGAGGCACCGCATCCAGCTAGTAACAGGCAGCAACTCCTACGATGGTCTCTACACAGAGTGCTACCAGGGCCCCTGCACGGGGGGTGTGGCCTTCCCGGGGCTTGTCTGAGGCCTCCACCCAGACAGAGCCCACGGGGGGCCTGGCGCCCCCCCACCCCCCTGGCACACGGGAGCTTCCCAGCAGGGCCTGGGGGGGCAGAGACCGGGGACCCCCACAGCTGTCCTGCAGGTGCCCATCTTAGGGCCCTGCAGGCGCAGGTAAGGGAGCTCCAGGAGGAGGTTAGCAGGCTGAGGAGGAAATTGACAGGTATTTTCTTTCCCTGCAGGGTTGTACGATCAAGGAGGATGCACTTCAAGAAGTGCCCTCCACTGTTAAGTGGCAGACGGTCACCTCCCATGCCAGGGCTGCTTGTACCATGGCAGCACCAGTTCCTCCAGTCCGGCTGGAGAACAGGTACGAGGCCCTGGAAGCCCTGGAAGAGGAGGGAGAGGACAAAACCGGGGCAGAGGCAACTCCACACTCACCACGTCCCGAGCGAGCTGAAGGAGACAAGCAGGCCAGGAGGAGGAAGCATTGTGTGATCATCATTGGCGACTCCATCCTGAGAGTTATGGAGGGCCCCATCTGTCGCCGGGACCCCTCGGCACGTGAGGTCTACTGACTACCCGGAGCGAGGATTCAGAATGTGAAAGGGATGCTCCAGAACATAATCCGGCCCACCGATTATTACCCCATGGTCCTAGTCCATGTGGGCACTAATGATGCGGCCAGGAGCACCCCTGATCGCCTGATGGAGGACTACCATGCTCTGGGGCGTGTGCTAAGAGAGATGGGCGCACAGGTGGTTTTCTCTTCTATCCTGCCAGTGAG
>NW_017728906.1:7810730-7812900 GCF_001723895.1 Crocodylus porosus | reverse complement strand
GCCCTTGGGGGCTCTTGCCTTGCCCACAGATTGTGCCAGGGCTGGGGCAGGGGTGGGCTCCCTTAAGTGCCCCCTGAAGTGCCTTGGCCCACTGGCTTTGCAAGGGCCGTTCAGCGGGCGAGCAGGGGCAGTAGTCCCCCCATCCCCCAGCGGGCTTAGTTTAAAGCCCGGTGGAGCAGGTGGTCCTGGCTCCTACCCTGGGGGTTTTTAAGAGGAGGTTGGATGAACATCTTGCTGAGGTTGTTTGACCCCAGTATTGTTTCCTGCCATGGCTGGGGGTCAGACTAGATGATCTACTCAGGTCCCTTCTGACCCTAGAAACTATGAAACTATGAAATCTACAACCATCTGGGCCATGGGTGGGCAAAATATGGCCCACGGGCTACATCTGGCTTATGGGGAACCTAAAAAGTTTAGAAAATTAATATTTATCTGCTCCTGGCTACCTGTCAAATGTGACAGGAGCCAGGGGCAGTAGGACCCAGGGGAAGCCAGCAGGACCCAAGAGCAAGACCGGCCCACCCCCCGCCCTAGCCACCTCCTATCCCACCCCTCCCAACTGGAAGCTTCTGCCTACAGCTGCTTCCACTACTTCCCTGTGCACCTGCTAGCTTCCAGCATTACGTGGCCCCTAGCTGCATTGCCAGACCACAGCAGCATGGGGCCCATGCTGGTACCTGGGGTCCAGGAACAGGAGTGAGTGAGTGAGTGTTCATAGGACAAGTCCCACAAGCACACCCTACCATATAGATGCACCCACACACCCCCTTGCACTGCCATACACACAGACCCCCACACAGACCCCAGCCACCCTCCCCTACACACAGCTCCCCACATCTACAACCACATGCACCCTCACCTCACTGACCTATCCACCCCCACCACAAACCTCCTATCCACATACCCACAAAACCATAGCCTCCCCACAAACCTATACCCCACCCGCCAAAATACAAGAGTAAGACTTCTTTTTAAGCTATTGTGTGATCACCTCTATGCACACTACACAAACACATGTAAATCAGGACAAAAATATTTTTTGAAATCAGATTAATGAAAGTTGTAGATGTTCAATTTTTTAAATATAATTTGGTATTTTTGTAGTTCTGAGATGGCCAAACCCCTTGCTGAAACAAGTATTTCCAGGGACAAGGGGAGAGGCTTCCAGTCTCAAGATGGTGACCAGGGGGCGGGGCACCTGTCCAGGGGCAGGGCTACGTATGTGGCTCTCAAAAGCTTGCCAAAACTCAGTAAGTGGGCCTCCGCCCAAAATAAATTGCCCACCCCTGGTCTGGACATTAGAACTTGTTAACTTATTCTAAGTGCCCTCAACATCTCAAAAGTTATGCCACTTCAGTTAAGAGTTAAATGTGGGCCATGCTACCTAGCTTATGTTAGGGTAACTGCCATCTGCTCCATAGAGATACAACAAGCAATTTGCAGTCCTCCAGCATCCCAGGATGCACCGCTCCCACCCATCTCAAGCAGGGATAGAGCCATGCCCCTGCTTACCAGCCCTCTAGGGCAAGCCAGATGCGTGCAGGCAAGAAACAGTATTAACCCTTAACATGCAACTGCTCACAGCACGTTCTAACTTTAACACCGCTTAACATTCCACAATTTAGTATGGTCTAAGTGCTATTTTACCCTAAAGTTGGTAGTCCCCAGTAGGAGCAAGACCAAAGAACACAGAGCCACCTCCGCCCCATCCTCAGCCCTCATCCACCTAGATCCCATCCCATATGTGATTCAGCTAGACTTGTGAAGGCAGCTTTCAGGTTCCAAAATGAAGCTACTCAAATATTTTTATTGCCCTGATTCTAGGAGTATGAGAGGAATAAAATAAAGAGTATACACACTCCCACACTACATTGGCTGAGCTAATTTATGTGGAGGAGCATAAGAAATCCTATCCCTCAGCAAGCAAAATAGTTTCATAGCTTCATAGTTTCTAGGGTCGGAAGGGACCTGAGCAGATCATCTAGTCTGGCCCCCTGCCACAGCAGGAAAGAATACTGGGGTCAAATGACCCCAGCGAGATGTTCATCTAACCTCCTCTTAAACACCCCCAGGGTAGGAGCCTACACCACTTCTCTTGGAAGTTGGTTCCAGACCCTAGCCGCCCTGACCGTGAAGTAACGCCTCCTGATAGCTAACCTAAACCTACCCT
>NW_017728906.1:7807237-7810066 GCF_001723895.1 Crocodylus porosus | reverse complement strand
ACACCACAGCCCCCCAGTTTCTTAATGAGAACGGGGTGAGAGAGTGTCAAAAGCCTTCCGGAAGTCCAAGAAGATTATATCCACTGCTACCCCTGCATCTAAATGCTTCTGAGAATGAGAGGTCACGAAGGACACCACCCCCCCCTTCACTTTTCAAATCTTGGGCCTATTTCTTTGGAGATGGACTAAAAGAAGAAAACTAAAATGCACCAGATACTACCATCAGAAAATATGCAAAGAGGCAAAAAGCAAGGAACAAGCAGGAAGCAGTGAGAAACCATATTCCTACTACCACAGCTAACAAAATGATTTTCTAAGGCCCTGAAAGTAATCCTACCAAACACAGGCAGGTCCTCCTTTGCCCTTGAAAACCCTGTCCAATTCAAGTTGAAGCATGATAATTATGTGATTACATTGTTTGTTTTGATGTTCCCTATTGAAAGTGTTTTGTTTTGTTTTGTAAAATGTTAATGGTTTGATTGTAGAGGGATTGGGAATGGACTAGCAAAACAAGGAGACTATGGAGGAAGATTCTGGGGAACTGATTTGTCTCCTTCCATTTCACCCTCTAGAGATTTCTGGAAGGAACCATTTCTCTGAGAATGCCAGCTCTTTCCAAAAGCTGAGGGGAGGAAGTTTAAGCATGGGAGCCTGGGAGAGGGTAGGGCAGCATGTGTGTGTGCTGGCCAGCCTGCTATAATCTACAAAGCTGATACAAAGCCCCAGAGAGTGGATAAAAAAGCATATGTGGATCTAGAATTTGAAGAGGGATGTGCAGGTGATTTGGTACAACATCATATCTAGCACAACATATTTTTTCTCCAGGTAAAAAGAAACTAGAAGCTTTACTAATAAGCTATGGGTCTAGGTCTATATTTTTTCAGTTTAAACTCAAAGTAAAAGCAAATATAAACTTTACTGGAATGTGCATTAATTTGATATATTATATGTTAGGTATAAAAACCATAACAAACTAAGCAAAAATAATCAAAAGATGTTGTTTCATTAATCCTATTATTAGAATTAATTGTGCATTTCTTTTTCAGATTCATAAAACACTTTGAGCGTCTTAACTTTCAGTGAAGCAGTAGATGCACGGTCATTTCCACACCTGAGTTAATGTTCACCTGAGTTAACATTTCCACACCTGAATTAATGTTTCTAGCTCAAGTTACAAACAGACTTCTTTGGCTGTGAAATAGGAACTACATTACCAAGAGCAGCCAACAGAATTGCAGAACAAAGGAAAACTTGATTAGTGGAACCAAGAGAGGCGACCCAAGCAGGGTGCAGGGCCCGGGGCAAATCAGCCCATGAGGGGCCCCACCCCCACTTGAATCCCATGGGCCCTGGACCTGAAGAAGCTGCTGCTGCCATTGGCAGTGGTAGGGGGGGCAGGGAGGGTCGGTTAGCAAGCAGCTGGATGCTGAGCCACCATTCTGCCCAGCTCTGCACCGTTGCTGATGCTCTTCCCAGCTCTGTGGGGCCCCCCAAAGCATGGGGCCCAGGGCAGTCATCCCAATTTGCACCCCCACCCCCCCACGGACATCCCTGGGAACCAATAAAGGCAATTAAAAGGACCGGGTCATTAACACTTGCGGAATGAAGGGTTTGGAAGGAATCAGGTAGATAACAATGAGCCATGGAGTCAATTAACTCCCCACTGCTGCCCAAGTAGAGATGCTGCAGCACTGCACCCCCACTGGATCCTCCCCTGTACAGAGGGAGTCTGCCACTTGGGGACCATGGCTAAAAAGCTGAAACTGTGGGGCATAGGAAACCTACTGAGGACCAGCAGAAAACCAAGGCCTCCAGGGATAGAGGGGGAGTTTTGCTGCAAAGATAGTGATGATTCCTGCCTGTTGGGCATCTAGAGAAGCATTGTGAAGGTATTCGGGAATAGACTACCCAGCCCAGAACACTGCCATTGGAACCAGCCATAGACTGAAAAGTACACACTGGCCAGGCTTGTAAGTGAAGCAATAGAAGCTGGTGTGGATTGAACATTTATTTCATTTCCTGTCTTGTAGTATTTGCCCTAATTATTGAAGTTGGTCACTGTTACCTTTAAAGTTTAGCTGTCCTTTTAATTGAGTTCTCTCACCTCAAGAGGAGTTTGTATCTTTACCTAGACCAGTCATGGCCAACTCAGGGTCCAGCTATAGATAGGTTTATCCATAAACAAGCCTTTATAAAAGCATAGCACCACACCACGGACCTCAGATTCTAAGTACTTTATGTATTTCTATTTATCTATTTGTACTCTTAGCCAATACTAAGAGTACAAATGATATTGCCAAAATACCCAAGACATTTACTTTCCTATTGTATTTTCTGCTGTGGTCAGGTATTAGAAGCAGTGAATATCTCGCAAGATACCCTGTTTTGAAATTCCAGACTGTTTTTGTAGATTCAGTATTTTGGAGATTTATTCACATTTTGGGTGCTTATCCAAACTGAACTTCTGAACCTAGGATGACCTATCACTACTCATCATGCCAGAAAAACATTGTTGTTTCCATTGATAAGGCTCAGCTTTAATCAGATGCGAGTTAATATTACAACTGAACAAGTGATCTTGAAATATAGTTTATTTCCCTGCTCTTAGTTTCATAGTTGGTAGGGTCAGAAAGGACCTGAGTAGATCATCTAGTAAATGACCCCAGCAAGGTATTCATCTAGCCTCCTCTTAAAAACCCCCAGGGTAGGAGCCTGCACCACTTCTCTTGGAAGTTGGTTCCAGACCGTAGCCGCCCTGACTGTGAAGTAGCGCCTCCTGATATCTAACCTAAACCTACCCTCTGCCAGCTTGTGACCGTTATTCCTGGT
>NW_017728906.1:7802175-7806701 GCF_001723895.1 Crocodylus porosus | reverse complement strand
CCACCCTCTGGGTGCGGCCCTCCAGCCAGTTGGTGACCCATTTGACTGTGTGGGTGTCTACACTGCAGTCCCCCAGTTTCTTAATGAGAATGGGGTGAGAGACAGTGTCAAAAGCCTTCCGGAAGTCCAGGAAGACTATTCTCCACTGCTACCCCTGCATCTAATGATTTGGTGATCTGATTGTAAAAGGCCACCAGGTTGGCCTTTGAATGACTCAATCAGAGAACCACAATTTCCACAAGTTTATTATTTCTCAGATTCACTCCACAACTATCTAAGGGGGTTTTTTTTATAATTATTCTATGAAAGTATCAGAAATGTTTGAAAGCATCATTGAATTTTGAGTTGAGTGGAAAACAGCTTCCCTGACAAAAAATGTTGGTATTTCCAAAAATGTTCTCATCCGTAATGGAATGAAATAGATCCAGGTTTTTGGATTTCTTTGGGGGTTTTTTAAAAAAGGAGGAGGGAGAAAGAGATGAATATATTCCCCCCAAAAATATGTCAGGCCATTATTTGCTGGGGATATGGGAGACCTGGGTTTAAGATCCTGGCTCTGCTGGACTCAGACCTGGATCTGGACCTGAGTTTTATCTTACTTTCTCCCACTTGCAGCTGTTTCACTTTTGTATAAATACATATCAGTTTGTCCACAGAAAGAAAGAGAGAGACTAGACAAGTCACCACCAAGGTTCCCTCTACGGTGCACACATGCCTGGTTGCGCGCAAGTAAAAATCTTGCCACGCACAAATTTTAAGGCTGCGCACTCACCTGGAGAGGAGCTGGGCACAGAGTGCAGCGGAGGCACCAGGGCCGGCATGGGACACTCACCAAAGGTAAGCTCCTCATTCCAGGGCAGGCAGCAGCTCCTCCCCAGGGTAGGGCTGGGGGCTGGGGCGGGCTCCGCCGGGTCCAGGGAAACGCCCCACTCCCCTGCATCGCCTTGGGGAGTGGGGAGGCACATGACATCCGGGCTGGGGGGCGGAGCAGTTCCCCAGAGCCAGCAGAGCTTGTGCCAGCTCCCAGCCAGGATGACACCTCGGATCGCACTCGTGGACTGACCCCAAGTGCTGAAGGTTGGGTATATCTATCCTCAATGAATACATCATCATCTACTAATGGCAGTGCTAAAATAAAGATGCTAAAAACCTGCAAGTATTATTTCTATAATTTTCTGTTAGGGCAGAGAGGGCCCTCTCACACACCCCTCCCCCACAGAAATTTTTTTTGTACTCTTAAAAAGCTGCAAGACCAGATCAATTTTGTGCTGAAATAAAACACCAATACAGTGCTTACTCAGCCCTCAATGCTAAGTTAGTGGCTCAACTGGTGACGTTGTTATACAATAACACGAGAAGCACCATGCAACTTAAAGGAAAGAAAGATTAATGTTAAATGTGCAACTAGAGATGGATTTGGAGCCTATTTAAAAATATATATAAATTTTAACTAACCAGAAAAGCCCTACTTTTCTGCACTATGTTTCAATGGCAAACAATACAATTACGCTCTTCTTAGGGACACTTACCAGCAGACTGCACAGAAAGGGGGAGGCAGGACCAAAGCAGCACACTCACAGACTACCGCTCCTTAGAGGGAACACTGGTTACCACTATGCAGGCCAAGGATTTAACCTGAGGCTCTTTATTTCAGGTGAGCGCTTCAACTATCAGACTATTGACTATTCTGAGGAATTTATGTACTGACATGTGCATGCACTTCTATCCTGAACCTGACATATCTTTCCCAACAAGAGTTTAACTGAATCAGTTAAATTCCTGCAAAAGTTTATGTTCTAAAAAGTTGGGCAACTTTATTTTTCCAATGAATTTTAGCTGTGCTGCTTAAATGTGACAGACCTAATAATCGGTACTATTTCTACTCCCTAGCAGAAGCAGTATACTTAAGCATTTCTAGGATGAAAATTTACAATATGGAAAGATGGTTCCTAGCCAGAAATACTTACTGTAGTAGGATGGGAGTGGTGTTGTAGCTGTGACAGTCCAGGATATATGCAAGAAGCCAGATCTGAAAAAGGGCATGTTGGGCCAAAAGCAGAGGCACAACAGCACAGCTCAGTTTCCCAGACAATGTTGGCACATGCGGTAGTACCAACAGCACCCCACTCCGCAGTGACAAGCTAGCTACCAGGTATGGCGATGGCTATTTTTCCACTTTCTTCCAATGGTGGTGTCTAGGGCTGCTGCTTCAGTTACTCTCTCAGTTGCAGCACTGCCCAAAAGCTTGTTTAACATTGCTTTCAGCTATACAGATAGTCTAAGAAAATAGATCAACAGAGAAACCCTTGTTTCTTGGAAATGCTTAAGCATGCAAGCCTGAAATTCATTTTCCGTTAACTTTTTTGTCAGTAAGACTCAATCCAAGTGTCAATCCAAGTGTTTGCAGAAAGCATCCACCAAAAGCTGAAGGCGACTTAGTTAGCAATGTAGATACAAATTAGGGGATGATATTTTCTACGAATACCTGGATTTATCTATTCAAATAGTTAGCCCACTTTTATCCTGATGGTAACAAAGGCAGCATTATTATCTGAATTATGGCAGCTGTCAATGGTAGCCAGTCAAAATGCATGGGACCTTCTAGCATCCAAAGTCTGTACAGAGATAGTCCTTGCTGCAAAGTTTTATATAGACTTGTTAAGGCTCAGCCATGCATAGTAGTTTATCTTACAATACAGCTATAGCCTTAAGATTACATTCCGTCTCAGCCTAGATGTATAGTACCTTAGAGGGTAAGGGGAAAAAAGCCTTAAAAAGTCCCAGCAGCAGAATTCTGTCATTATTCATCAGATTTATACTGCTTATGTTTAACTTCTAGAGAGGCATGTGCCAATAATTTAAATTGCCTACGAAAACTCAGCTACACATAAACATCAGCTTTGTACAGCCAGTTCTTACAGCTTCAGCTAGCTTTCAGAACAGTGTGCCAACAGCATAGATTATGTGTATATTTGGATAGACACTAACCAGATCCATGTTGATGATAGAGGATTAAGCATACCAGCCTGCCTAAAATTATACCCAGCAAGGTGTTCACAAGTTCTACGTTTGGGAAAAGGTTAAATGAGGCCTTAGTATATTATATTAAGATTCAGGACAGAACCTCAAACCACCCTGGTGGAGCTCACTAGATCTACAGGAACATGTTATAGGGACATGAGGCATTGCCCTAATAGTGCCAAGTAGCAGAACCTTACAGATTTTCTGGTTTCCCTTAGAGTCCAGGATCTTGATATATCAATTTAATTTTAAAATAATGTAATGTAAATTCCATAACTAGATGTCCTACTTGTGAAAACCTAATGGCTAAAAAGGCAGAATTGCTCTTCCTACAGTCCCAACAATGTTCCAGATGCTTTAAACTAAAAAAAGGAGCAATCAAAGGGTTTACAATTCAAGTACACAACAAGAAAACGCACGAATTCAGGGGAGGAGGAGAAGGTGTGCAAAAAAGCAGTGCGACAGAACTGCAAAGTCAAGCTCAAGTTCAGATAATTATACTATAACTAGAATAATATTTTGGGAGGAAGTTACTGCAGGTGTAGACAGCTCAAGGTTAGATATGTTCATGAGCTGATGTAGGATTTTGAAAAAGGAGGTGCAAGTGTTGTGGCACATCATCATATATAAACACATGATTTTCTCCATTTAAAGGGAAACTAGAAGGTTTACTAACATGCTAAGGCAGTAGCACTACATTATTCACTTTGGGTATGCATTAGATCCAGGAACAGTTTACTCACATGTAAACTACTTGTGAGTAAATACTCCCAGGCAGGTGTCCACAAATGCAGAGAAAAAGGATCAGTTTTGCAGCTAATGGCATGCTAGCAGTGAGCTAGCTGCTAGCTGTCTCCTGGCCAGGGCTGGGACATTGTACCCTAACCCCAGGGGTGCTGCCTGCTGCTGGGGTGGGGACAATGTCCCCCTGCCCTGGCAGCAGGGAACTTCTGGCCCTGACTCTCCAATCAGGACCAGGAGATTTGGAAAGAGCTGCAGGACAGGAGCAGCTCCCAGCCCACTGCCCCATCAACTGCTGGGGCAGCTAGCTCACCGCTAGTATACCAACCAACAGATTGGGGTAGAGCGCTGGGATCTACCCCACTCCTGCAGCTCTTTCCAAGCCCTGTGCCTTGATCACCCGATCAGGGCATGGGACTGGGACCTGCCCCTGCCTAGGACAGTTTGCACCCCTGCTCCATGATCATGGGGTGGAAGCTGGGAAGCCTGTTCCCCATTCAGTTTCATGAAAGCAGAGCTGCAGGGGGGAACCAGGCGAGGGAGATAAGGATCTCCCAGCACTGACCATGAAGGTTTGCACCTCTTGCAGCCCCAGCAGAGCCTGCTCAGTTGCCAGCTCCCGCAGGCAACCCAGGCTCAACCGCAGCTACTGCCCCAGCTCTCCCCAAGTCAAAGCGAAAGGTGTTTGTTGTGGGAGACTCCATCCTGTGGGGCACTGAGGGGGCAATCTGCCGCCCCGACCCCTTAGCCCGGGAAGTCTGCTG
>NW_017728906.1:7770678-7801172 GCF_001723895.1 Crocodylus porosus | reverse complement strand
AAAAAAAAAACAAAACACAGCAAACCAGGCAAAAAAATGCATACCTGGATTTGGCTCCATGCCACTCCCATGCACCAATATCAGGTTCTGGGGCCCCACACTGGTTGTACCTGAAGCCCCACACTCCCCTGCTCAGCCCTGTGCACCAGGATTGGGTCCCATAGCCCCATACCACTTTTACACATCAGGTCAGGTTCTGTGGCCCCATGCTTCTGCTGCCCAGCCCCTCAGGCCATGATTGGGCTCTGGGACCCCACACTACCACCGCCCAGCCCTACATACCAGGAATGGGCCCCAGAGCCCCATGCCGCATCTACTCAGCCCCATACACCAGAACTAAGCTCAACCCTTCCCTGCATGGCTGATCTAGCAAGCAGAGCTGTAGTCTGCAGGGCTCCCCTCAAACCTATGGGGAGCCCTACCAGATGACACAGCACTGGGGGATGGATCTGGACTGCAAGCCAGGAATTAAGCTTTCCTGGTCGAATCTATTTGTAAAACTTAATGGAAAAAATATCACACCACCCTGGTCATGCTTCTCAACTAGAGTGATTTGAAATCATTACAGCCAAATGTACTGGTATGCTCTTGAGGCAGGGGGTGAGACACGGGGCTGAGGGACCCTGCAGCTTTGCTCCCCCGACACTGTGTACCAGGGAAGGTGGAGTGCAGTGGACTGCCAGTGAGGTTCTTCAGTCCCTGTCTCCCATGGAATGCAACTCCACCCTCTCATGATGGGGCAAGGAGGTAGCGGAGACAACTTCAGCAAGCACTCTTTTGTCTGCTCAACCGCTGCTTTTCCTGAGTAACACTCCACTGGAACAGAGATATTGGAAGCCCCATGCCTCCCCTAGTTGTAACCAGAAAACCACATGCAAAGACACACAGGGACTGGGGGACAGAGAGCAGGAACCCTTGTTCTGAAGCAGGGTGTAGAGTCTCCTGGCTGTCTGGGAAACCCAGAATCTGCTGGGAGTGGCCAGAGTGCCAGAAGCCTAAGCCATATTCACAAGAGGCAGTGAGGAGAAACTTCTTGGGAGAAAACACACTGCATTGTGGGATACTTGGAGGACCAACCTACCATACCTGTGCCATGGAATGAAACAGTACAAAGTAGTACCTTCACCCTCAAGGTATTTTTTTGGTCATACTTCAGGGCATTTTAACTCAGGTGAATGTTTCTAGGCAAGCCTTTTAAAACATTTTAGAAAGCGTTTCAAAGCTGTTTGAAACATTTCAAATGTTATGACTCTCTGTAGTAAAGCAATTTCAGTCAATTAAATCTGAAAATTTCTGTACTGTGTTAGCCAACGCTGCATTTCATCATGGCTCTTTACTGGAATAAATGTTCAAGTGTCTGGAAATACATGAGACTGTCACCACCTAGGGACAGCAATCTGCAATGCATGTAAACTATTTTATTATTGTATGGTTGCCCACTAAGGTGGATTTTTCCTATTCTGATATATTTATACATCATACTGAAAATAAATTTTCAGTTTTACTGTCACAGTATTTAATTAGAACCTAGAATAAAAACAAAAACAAAGTGTTAATAAGATTCTGCAAGGGCAACTTCATCAGGCACCATCTGTTTTACTTTTGAACCAGAAGTGAGTCAAAAACAAAAGTGCTATTAGGCAGACATTGTGTTTTGGGGTAAATGTAGTATTTTTTTATTAGACTAACTAAATAGTTAGAAAAATTGTTCTTTGCAAGCTTTCAGGCACATACACTCTTCTTCAGGCATAGGGAGAGCCTGCTGGTGTTTCTGTGTTCTCCTGAGTGGAACAGAACCCAATATGTAAAATGCTCATCTGTAAAAATGCAGATGTGTGGCAGGGAAGATCAAAGGCAATGGGAGACGGTAAGTGAGAGAGGCAGGTAGGTGAGTGGGGAAGGGAGGGAAAGTGGGAACCTGGTGACAGAATGTAGCAGGTAAAATGTTACCTGTGATAACCTAAGGTTATCCAATGGCAGGCAGGTTATAATATGCCATAAATCCAATGATTTTATGTATCCAGTAAATTTATGAAGTGAAGGTTTGAAGGCTTGTCTACTAAAGGTGTTTTGTAAATTCTCTTTGAGGATTAGAACAGAGAGATTGGAGAGATAATGGCTGTCTTGCGAGAAGTGTACACCCACAGGTAATTGGGTATTTTTCTCCTTGATAGGTTTTAAGTGTGCTTTCATTCTGGTATGCAATTGCTGTTTAAGAGAAGAGGAGAGACAGAGGAGGAAGAAGGAGAAGGAGATAAGTCCCAGCCTATGGCCTACTCTCCCCTGTGGGAAGACCTGAAACTTCTACAGACAGATCTGTGGCTCAAGGACTGGACTCTCAAGTCACCTCAAAGCCCATCAGTGAGCCATGGTAGAGATAATCTTTGAATTCAGAGATTGCCAATGACAAAATAAAATGCAGCTTTGCTGTACGCTCTCACTGGAGTTCCTTTCATGTCCGGTGTAAATCAGAAGACGGAACATAATACTGCTTTCCTGAAATATTGTGACCATTCCAGATTAATTCTAAAGTTTACAAATGCTACGTGCAATGTAACTGTAATTTTTTTGAATGATACCATCCCTTTCCACGTTTACACTCTAAATCAATTCCCCAAACTTTTGATAACTGAGGCACACTTTTTTCTGGATTAAAGTGTCAGCACATTTCCCTCATTTGTCTACTGGATGGATTTGGTCTGTGGGCCTAATCCTGTACATACAGCCAGCAGAGCCGCAGCCCCGTCCCACCATGTGGGAAGGCTCCATCCCATCAACTTTTTGTAGCATACTTCTACCACTCTCATGGGACACTTTTTGGGAATCATTGCCCTAAATATAAACATACATCTCTATCTCCAGGCCTATTGTGTTATTCACAGGCCCATAGAGAAGGTTACATGATCATTTCAGTCCAGATTAATTTTCCTGGCTTCAAACTAAGCACATATCACATTCACAGGGTACAGCTTTTTAACCGGTTTCAAATCAAGTCAGAGCTATGATGTTTGGTAGTGTTGATGAGGGTTTTAAAACTTCTTTAATAGGCTTAGAACTGTTGAGGCCTATTCTTTCAAGATGCAAAGGTCCACATTATCACAGGGCAACATCTCCAGGGTGGCTGTGAAACCCTAGGAGACCAAAAAAATTCTTGCAGCCAGCACTACGGGCAGTCTGCCATTCTTTCTTCCCATGTCTTGATGTAAAATGGTTATTTAAAATGCAGAAGGCTGTCCTCATCTTAATTTAAACGATCACCGGGTGTTTGTGGTCTGCATCTTATGGACTAAAGGGTGGCTCCAATCTACCCTTACACCATGTCCCAAACCTCGTAGATGTCATATTCATTGCTGTTGTTTGTTTACACCCTTAAGCCCCTCCCTGACCTTTGGTCTCTCCCTCACCCCTCTCTGGATCCTCAGACCCCTTAGTCTCTCACTCAGCCCCTCCCTGGACTACCAAACCCCTGGGTTTCCTACTTAACCCTCCAAGTCGCCAGACTCCTTGGTTTCTTGCTTAGCCTTTTTCCTGGGCTGCCAGACCCCTCAGTCTCTCATGAGTCTCTCTCTCAGCCTCTCAACCTCTTGGTCTCTAACTCAGCCCCTCCCTGGGCTGCCAGACATGTAGGTCTCATACACAGTTCCTTCCCTGGGTCCTTAGACCCTTGTTTCATTTGCTCTCTCTGGGTCTCTGGACCCCTGCTGGTCCTCCTCTCTCCCCTCCTTCTCTGTTAGGGTGTGCTACCTTAGCCTTCCCCCTCCATGGGGTGGCCCGCAAGGCAGTGGAAACAGACTTTCAAGCACTGCATATTCACCTTTCCCTGCGGTGGCAACATGTAGCATTTCATGGAGGCTGCCCCAGCACAGGCAGCCCCACTATGCCAACCAGCCGCAGTAGAGTGCAGTTTCAGGTTTTACCTAGGACCAACCTCTAAGCTATCCTGCTCTGGTGATTCTGGTCCCTCCTGGGCTATGGGATTCCAGCCCCGTGCTTTTCCCTTCTTGGGCTACAGGTCCCCAGGCCTCTTGGCCCAGCTCAATCTCATCTCCATGCTGCATATGAAAACTGTGAAAGCTTGGATAGTGTCTCTTGTACAAAAATGAGAGACAGTAGCTGGGGGAAGACTAAGTTGTGGTAACAAGATGGCCACAAGAAAAAAAAAAAAACAAAAAAAAACAAAACAAAACTCTGCTAATGGCTTGCAACCCATTAGGCATAAGAGAGAGTGAAGCACTTCCAGTACCCAATACCAGACCCATGACATAAAATAATAAGAGTTATAAGAGTCCTCAACCTACTACCACACCTGAGACTAAAAAAAAGTATAAAGTGGTGGTTAAAAATATTGGCAGAGACCTAACATACAGAATTTCCTTGCACCCTTTTAATCCTTTGTATGCTGTGCATGGTAGGGCCCAACGTGGAAAACTCAAAGAATACTGATCAAGCAAAGAACAGAGAGAAACCTTGCATAAGCACGCCATTATTTTTCCACTCCTGGTTTTAATTTAAGAAATATAAGTGGGGTGAAGAAAATGCTGTACATGTTGGGAGGGATGTTCTCATTCTCAGTTATTGTCGAGGCAGGAGAGAAGGCCACTCAGATCTGGATTTCATCATAGTCTACCTCTTCTGTTTCTTTGCTTTTCTCCCTGCCTGCCCTCAGGACTTGTACTGGCTTTCAACCAGCCTCTTCACAGATGTGCCTTGGGTTGACTGGATTGAGTCTTCTGCTGTTCTGGGGTGCATGGCTCAGTGTAATCCCCGATTCCTGGTTAAGCCAGGCAGTTGCACAGCCCGTGTTATGCTTGAATGCTGTTTATATGCTGTGACATGCATAGTAACTGTTGCCTGTGTCTGAAGCCCCATATACTTCGTGACACACAAAAGCCTAAATTATGTGGCAGGGGCCTCTCATTGAGGCAGAGTGGCAGTGAATTCTGGGACAAACTGGGAGTGATGCTGCAATGATAACTCATTAAAAGCCACACTATAACATTCCCCAGGGCTGCAATATTTTAAAACATGTGCCGCAAACTGAACAATTGAAAGCCAGACCATGGCAGATGTTTGCAGTGCAGCAGTGTGCTGTTGCTCATGTAGAGTCTGATAACCCTACAAAAGGGAAGGGACTCTTTTGGGTTATGTGGAAAATAATGGTTCTGAATGAGTGAGGGGCAGAAGAGGTTCACTATGCTGCTATGGGAAGCAAGTAGATCTGCTTCTTTCTGCATGGTGGACTAGCACTGAGTGACAGGAGCTTTCTTCTGCTGCATAATTGCTAAACCAGGGCCTTTGGCAGCAATCTCAGAGCTTCAGCAGCAAACTGATATTATTTGTATTGCCATAAAGTTTAGGAGTTCTGGTCATGGAGCAGGACCCCATTGTTCAACCACAGCATGACACCTTTTCCAGATGCCACTTCCCTGAATATCTTTTTTGAGTGGCGCATATAATATTCTGTGGCAAGTGTATCTTGCCAAAATGTTGGACTAATTATAAATTGAGGGCTGGAGATGAGCATAATCGGCTATCTTCAAGACACCCATCTTGCTGGGTTCATCTGATCCCAAAAGTCTTTCCTGCCCTAGTGCAGGGAGGCTGGACCCAATGATCTGTAAGGTCTCTTCCAGCCCCTAACATCTATGAAACATTACATAAATGCAACAAGATTCAGAGAGCAAGCCAGAAAGCCAAGTGGCTTAGGGAGAAACCTGCAAACTGCATCTACATCTCAACTGAGCTAGTCCCACTAAAGAAAACAAAAGAATGAAAATATCCATTTCAAACCAAAGCCTGTAAGAGACAAGAAAAGCCAAGCCTGTAAATATCTCCTGGCTAACACATTCTCCCTTTGATTAACTATTTCCCAAAGCAAACATCCAATATCTGTCTAAAGTTTTATATCACTCCACGTGACTGCATCTCACCTACCTCGCACCTATTGTCTGATCCTCACTGTCTCATATTTGTATTTATTAATGAAGGCATATTTCTCAAAATAGGCCATCAATTTCTAAATGTTTATTGTGCTAAACCAGTGTATATTGTCCTGAACTCACACCTACTGTATCCAATGGTCTCTGATCTTCACCATCTCCATGAGCCATTTGATGCAGCTATTAGGCTCCATTATTAAAATAACCACTGAAAAATAGTATTCTGTGATTAACTTCTTAGAGGTATCTCATTCAATCAATACCCATCCTATTTGATTTGAAACTGATCAAAATCTTGCAAACTTCACAAAATATACAAACAGGATACAATTGTAACATGTTAATTCTGTCCTTGCCTGCTTTGTTCAGACTCTGATTAACCAACTATCAAGGAGGAATGCTTTGAAGCTATACAATTAAAATAGTATAAAAAGCAAGACAGAACTGCCAGCAAGGTGCCTGTGCAGTCCAGGGGAAATAAATAAATAAATCAATCAATCAATCAGGAAGCCATCCTGCACCACCCAGCCACAACAGAAGGATCCACACTGTGAGGCTGTACAGGAACTGCTTCTTGCCTCCATTGGGTAAAGTTCTCTTTGCAGCTAAGATAATACGAGGACTAATAGCTTATTTTATATTGGGAAAGTCTTTTTCTGTCATTTAATTTTGTAACCTGTTGGTAGTTATTAAAGCAAGCTTTTCATCAACTGAGCGTTGTGTCAATCCATAAAGCACTAGATTAAAAATTTGGTTTCCAAGTGCAACACTGCAGCCCCCCGACCCTGACTTTCTCAGATCCCTTTTCTCAAACCTTCCTCCTCAGACAGCCCTGCATCAGTCATCTTCATCTTAGGCCACCTACTCCTTGACCCCTTCCCCTCTGACTATGGCTACACATGGACATTCGGCATACTCTAGGTCCTGTTCCCATCTAGGCCAGTAAGTTCTCCAGGCTCCCTTGGCTCTGGCAGCGGTCCCTCCTGGACCTTTGGCCTGCCCTAGGCCGTGGTCCCACCTGGGACAGTGAGATTCTGTGCATCAGTCATTCAGCTGTCTGCCCTCTCAGGCCCCTCTCCATAGTAAGCTCAGTATCTCACACTGAGCTCTTCCCTCTCTGGGCTCACCCAGGCCTCTCAGTAGATCCTGTACACACAACCCCACTCTCTGGGTTCAGCCAGACCCCTCACCAGGTCCTGCAAACTCAGCCCCTTTCCCAGGTCTCCTGAGCCCACGCTGGGTCCCCAGGAACCTCCTCCACCCCCATAGTTCCTTCCCAAACCTCCAGGCTGCTCTAGATGTTATTCTCCATGCTGACCTTGTGGAGCTGTAGCCATCCTGCTAAGGCAACATTCTCTCTGAAGCCTCCAAGATGTTACTACCAGCACACCTCAAGACCAGGGTTTCCTACTTAACCCCTCTGAGTTGCCAGACTGCTTGGTTTCTTATATCTGCCTGATGCCCAGCCCTCCTTCTGGGTCAGGTAACTCCCTCCAATCAGCCCTACCCACCACCTGCAGGCTCCCTGGGTCAGATGGCCCAGTAATCAGCTCTGGCCCCACCTGCAGGCTGCTACAACAGCTGCTTCTCCCCTTGAAGTGGCAGGCTACACAGCTTTCTAAATGCATTCATTTTCTGTCATTCTTGGCAAACACATGGTACAGCAATTGTTTTACTTTGTATTTAAGGATATGAGGGCTGTTCAAAAAGTATCAAGACTGATGCTGTAGGAAACAATATTTTATTTACAGGGGTTTCCTTGAAAGGAAGATTTTGTGATGTGGGAACCATAAAGCAAAATGGGACTGAGCAGCTTTTAGCAATTCCACAAGCTGCTTATCAGAGGTGCTTCCAACAATGGTAGAAACATGGGGAGAAGTGTGTGGCTGCAGAAGCAGTTTACTTCAAAGCAGATTAAGCTGAAACCCCTGTAAATAAAATATTTTGTTTCCTACAGCATCAGTCTCAATACTTTTTGAACAGCCCTTGTGTAAGAACATAAGAATTGCCATTTACTGGTGAGACAATAGGTCCATCTTGCCCAGTCTCTTGTGTCACAGAGTGGCAGAAAGTAGATGCTGAAAAGGAGAGTGAACTGGGTGTGACCAGGGTTTTTTCCACTGTTCCTCTTTCACTTGCAGCCTCTGAATCAGAACTTCCTAGACCTTAAATGCTGGAGGCTACATCCCTAACTCTCACACTCAATAGCTACTGGTGCCCCTTTCCTCCAAGAATTTGTCCAATCCCTTTTTGGATCTGGCTAAACCATCAGCTTCCACCACATCTGGGGGCAATGAGTCCACACTTGAATTACATGCTATGTGAAAAAGAACTTCCTTTTGTTAGTTTTCAACATTACTAGATTCATTTTCTGACCCCTAGTTCTTGTCCTATGACAGAGAAGGTAAATAAAGATTTATTATTTACTTTTCACCATTTTGTAAATCTTTACTATGTCCCCTCTCAAACGTCTGATTGGGTGCATCTATTGGGTGATTAATGAGCACAGAGCTTATTACTCTAGAGTTTATTGCTCCCAGGTGTGCCATTTGAACATCCACCCAGGAGCAAAAAATTCTAGAGTATATTGCTCTGAAGTTTATTCGTGCATAGCACGTGGAACCCGGTCAGGACAGCTCAGATTGGCACGGGACCCAAAGGATCAGCCTGCTAACAGAGGGCTGCTCCAGCCAAGCTCCACATGCTGTGATAGAGCTAGCTAAGACAACAGTGCCTTCAAGCCTCAGCCCTGCACTGCTGTGCATGGAAAGACTCTGCAGCAGGGTAGTACCTGTATTAGCTTTGTGTACCCTAATAGGGGTGCACATGTAGAGGCTGAGATATTTACTGTGCAGTTAATTAGTCAACTGTGCAGTAAACATCTTATGTAGACATGCCCTTTTATCAGGCCCTGAATAGGCCTCACCTTTTTAGTCTCTCCTCATATGGAAGTCCCTCCATACCACTAATCATCCTTTTCACCCTTGTCTGGACCTTCTTTAGTTTTTCTATATCCTTTTTGAAGCGTGGAGACTGGAACTGGGCACACTATTCAAGGTGTGGATACATCATGAAGTTATACAATGATATTTTCCATTCTGTTCATAATTCCCTTCTTAATAATCCCTAGTACTGCTTGCCGATGGCCGCTGAGCACTGAGCTGAAGTTTTTAGTAAACTGTCCACAATGACTCCCAGTTCTGTCATGTGTGGCAACAGCTAAGGTTGAGCCCATCATAGTGTAGATAAACTTGGGGGGGGGGAAGTTGCTCACGTGAATAACTTTACACTCATATACATTGAATTGCACCCACTATTTAGTTGCCCAGTCACCCAAATGTGCCAGATCCTTCTGTAGTTCCTCACAGCCTGCCTTCATATTCATCACTTTGAATAAATTTGGTGTTGTCAGCAAATTTGGACACCTCATTGCTCAGTACTTTTTCCAGAATGAATATGTTGAACAGCACTGGTCCTAACACAGATCCCTGAGGAGTCCTGCTGTTTACTTCTTTCCATCCTGAAAACTGACTATTTATATGTACTCCTTGATTTCTATCTTTGAGCCAATGTCTAATGCACAGGTGGATGTTTTTTGTAATCCCATGACTACCTAATTTAGTTAGAAGTATCATATGGGAGACCTTGTCAAAGGCTTTTTGGAAGTCCAAATAGATTTTTGGAAGTCCACCTCTTTAACGACATCTTCAAAGAACCTTCTTAATATCACCCTCAAAGAACTCTAGTAGGTTGGTGGGGCATAGATTTCCTCTAACAAAGGCATGTTTATTCCTGCCTGTGGAAAAGTGGGCTTCTCTCAGGCCAGCTGTCACTGGCCTCCCACCTGCCTCTGGGCACACCGCCCGCCTGTCTTGCCCACCACGACTTGCTGGAAAATTAATAAGCTGTTAAATAAGGCGGGAGGCTGCCCATTTTTTTGCCCCGATGCCAGGGGCGCTATCTGCAGCTCTGTTCCTCCCCTACACTGCAGCTCAAGCCTTACAGATGGCATCCAGATGTCAACAAGCACACCAGCCTCACACTAGGCTCCAGAATCCTGCTCAGAGAACCTTCCTTTCGTCCCCCAGCTCCAGCAGCCTACACCACCTTCATCTGGGCTGCTGAGCTCCTCGTAGCTAGCTCCCCTCTCGGGCAAGGTCCCTACTCAGGACCTTCAGCCCTAAACAAGCCCTGGCCTCACCTCAAAGGCCAGGTGGGGTCCCAGGCCCATGCCTCTGGGTGCCCCTAGCAGTGGGTATCTGGCCCTTTTGACCTTCTCGGTCCTGGCCCCAGCATGGGCCAGCCAAGGAGGCAGTCTACCTCCAGCCTCACTAGCCCCACACTCTCTCCAGGTCCGTCTTCCTGGAAGTGGGGAGCTGGGGTACTTCACACTATGACTGGTGCCCCAGGATCTCACAGGGGACTCTCACTCCCACCTGGGGCAGCAGGTCATGGTGCTACTACAGATGTTACATTTGACCCACGCACTGCCTCCCAGTAGTGGAGGACTTACCGGGGTCAGGACTCACCTCTCTCACTCTGGGGCTGAGCCCCATTCACTCAGCCCCTGGCCCAAATCTCGGCCTTAGGTGTCCAGAGACTTACCTGGGCCTACTCCCCTTGCTTGGAGCTCCACAACTCTGCCCCTCACTTGGGGCTCCATACTGCTCCCTCACTCAGGGCCACAGGGGGGAGGGGTTTGCTCCCAAGTGGGCTCAGGTGGCCACAGCCATGCCTGGCTCCAGCTACTTCTGTTGGTATGCAAACATGCGCCCACTCTCCCTCTCAGGGTCTTGCACCCCCACAGGACTCAGGTGACCACAGCCATACCTGGCCCCAACCTTCCCTCTCAGGGTCTCAAACCCCAACAGGGCTCAGGCGGCTTTGGCCGTACCTGGCCCCTACTCTCCTCCTCAGGGCTTGTACCCCCTCAACTACCTCCGATGGAATGCAAACCCACCTGAAGGTGAGAGCTACAGTTAAGGCAACCCTACTCACCTTTCAATGGGGTGATAACTGGCCTGGCATTTCCTGGGGGCTCCTGCACCGCTGAGAGTCCAGCCAGGCCATCTACTCCTGGCAGGTGCAGTTTTAGGTCATGACCAGGACCAGGAGCCTCCTGACTGTCCCCTACAGCTCCTTCCTTACCTCCAGATGATACCAGCAGTCCTACAGCCAAGTGATGTTGTTACCTAGTCTCCAGCAGCAAAACTGCCCTCTTTATCTGGGCAGCCCTAGGTCCAAAATGGCTACCCTCATCAGGCACCTGTTGGCTGCTAGCTCCAGGCCCTTAAAGTGGCAGGCACCTACAGTGCCCTGCCACACTGCCCAGCAAGTCATTTTCATCTATGTGCTGAACAATTGTTTTTTATTATTGTTTCTACTAGTTTTTCAGGAACAGAAGTTAGGCTTATGCTTATAGTTCCCTGCATCCCCTCTAGAGCCTTTTTAAACATGGGAGTCACATTGGCAACCTTCCAGTCTTCTGGTACTCAGGCTGGTTTTAGTGACAGGTGCATACTACAGTTAGCAGTTCAGCAATTTCTGACATGAGCTCCTTCAGGACCTAAGGATGAATGCTATCAGATCCTAGAGATCTGCTACTCTTTAGTTTATCAGTTTATTTAATTCCATAAGAAATTATAAATTAGTAATGTTGGACTGATGTCCTATCTGTGATGGCCCAGAAAATGTGAGAGGTAAGGATTTTTGTGAGTGATATCATTCTTCTTCAGGCTTGAGGGAAAAGACCTCAGACCTGAAGAAGAATGCACTGAATTCAAAAGCTTGTGTAAGTCTATCCCAGTCATACATTTGGTACAATACAAGATATCAGAAATAGACTAGTAATGTGAAAGCGGACTAAAATATTAACATTTAATCATTTTAATGGTGGATAGGGGTAGTGAATGATGGTTTTCAAAGTTTGCTGCTTGCAGACAAGAACTTCGACTTGGTTGGGGTAACTGAAACCTGGTGGGACCCTCCCCACAATTGGGCAGTAAGCATTGAGGGCTATAAGATGAAGGGTGGGCACATGTCTCAGCAAAACAGAAATCCTCAACTTTGGGAAGGCTGACTTTCAGAAACTCAGGAGACTGATCAGCCAGGCACTAAGAGACCATGGCCCCTTATAGTCCACAAGAAATGGTTGTTCCTTAAGAGCACAATCCTCAAAGCACAAGGAAAGTTCATTCCATCCCACAGGTAATGTAGTCAGAGGGCTGGGGATCCCTTTTGGTTCCTCCTAAAATTAAAAAGAGAATTTTTGGACCTCCTGAAACTAAAAAGAGACGCCTACACCAGATGAAAAACGAGAGTCGTTATCAAGGAGGACTACACAGCACTAGCTCACACCTGTAGAGAGCGGTCCAGAAAAGCCAAGGCAGAAACCGAACTCAAGCCAGCCATGGGAATGAAGGACAACAAAAAATCCTTCTTCAGATATGTGGGAAGTCAGAGGAAAAATAAAAGCAATATTGGACCCCTCCTAAATCAAATGCAGCAGCTGATGTCTGACACTCAGAAAAGGCCAATCTCCTAAACAATACTTTGTGTCTGTCTTCCACCCATACCAAGAAGTCACCCTGTCAGATAGGATGCAAAACATCTGGGGGAAGGAGACAGGCCCACAATTGGTGTTGATCAAGTAAGGGAACACCTTGAGAGGCTCAACATCCACAAGTCTACGGGCCTGGGTGGAATGCACCTGAGAGTCTTGAAGGAGCTGGCAGACATCATAGCATGCCTTATGGTGAAAATATTTGAGAACTGGTGGTGCTTGGGGGAGGTACCGGAGGACTGAAAAAGAGCAAATGTGGTCCCAATATTCAAGAAGGGAAGACCCAGGGAATTACAGACCAATTAATCTGACATCCATCTCTGGAAAGATCCTGGAGAAAATTATCAAGTTTTCCATCAACAGCAGGCTAATGGAAGGCAACTTTCTGAGTACTGGCCAACATGGCTTTGTGGCTGGAAGGTCCTTCCTGACCAACCTTGTCTCCTTCTATGACCAGGTGATGCATTGCCTGAACAAGGGAGACAAGGTTGATGTCATATATATGGATTTCAAGAAGGCCTTTGACTTGGTCTCCCATGGTTAAGCTGGAGAACTGCATCACAGTCTGATGGCTAAGGAACTGGCTCCAGGGCCAGACCCAAAGAGTATTAGCTGATGGAATCAAACCAACTTGGCACAAGTTGCTCAGGGCTCAGGCAAATACTCTTCAACATCTTCATAAATGATCTGGATTTGGGCATCAGATGCAGACTGACAAAGTTTGCAGACTACACTAAACTATGGGAGAAGGCAGTCACACAAGAATAGGTTGGGGATACAGGCTGACCTGAACAGGTTTGCTAGGTGGGTAGTCTAAAACCTGGTGGCATTTAATAGAGAGAAGTTCAGGGTGCTCCACCTTGGGGGAAGAACCAGCATTATACTTATAGGCTTGGCAGTACTACACTTGCTAGCACCACAACAGAAACAGACTTGGGCGCCTTGATTGACCACAAGATGAACACGAGCCACCAATGTGACACCGTAGCTGGCAAAGCAAACCAAACTCTGGCATGCATCCACCGATGCATCTCAAGCAAAATCAGGGATGTCATCCTCCTGCTCTACGCAGCCTTAGTGAGGCCTCAGCTACTTCATCCATTTTTGCATCCCCATTTCAGGAGGGATGTGGATAAGCTTGAGAGAGTCCAAAGGAGAGCCATCCACATGATCAAAAGCCAAGAGAGCAAACCTTACAAGGAGAGGCTGACAGATATGGGGCTCTTCATCCTGTAGAAGCGAAGGCTCAGAAGTGACTTAATGGAAGCCAATAAGTATATAAGGGGGTGCACCAAGAACTGGGAGAACAGTTGTTCACTAGGGCTCCCCAAAGGATAACAAGGTCTAATGGTCACAAACATCTGGAAGGCCAATTTAGACTGGACGTAAGGAAAAACTCCCTTATAGTCCGAGTGCCCAGGATCTGGAACAGACTTGCCCCAGAGGTGGTACAAACACTTACTCTGGACTCATTCAAAAGGAGTTTGGATGCATATCTTGCTGGGATCATTTGACTCCAGCAAACTTCCTGCCTATGGCAGGGGAGCCAGACTCGATGATCTTGCGAGGTCCCTTCCAGCCCCTAATGTCTATGAAATCCATGAAATCTATGAAAATTATTCTTAAGTTAAAGGAAATAGCAAAAATCTAATGTTAATTGATAACATGGAAAAATAGCCATTTTATTTTTTCTTACCTATTTATTATCTATATTGAGATAGCTCCCAACCTACTACTGTTATGTTATGTGGAATAAGAGGCTGAAGAAAATACCTGGCAGTGAAAAAATGGACGTTTCAGAGCTGAATCCTTACCACCCATCACCATAGGTTGACAAACCATGGCAAAGCCACTCGCGTATTGGATTTGGACTCTCCAAGGAACTAATGAAGAAGTGGGGCTTTGGTTCAACCACCTGTGACTATAGCACTGAGCCTCCAACAATGCAACACTTGCAGCAATGCCCACTGCTTGAAGGCACGTGTACAATGACAGATCTGGCAAAGTACAATAAACAAGCACAAGCATGTATAACAATAATGGTCAAATGTGGCATAGAGACATGAGAAGATGACAACTGCTATGTTTGAGCCCCAATATCAGATGTTGTGGTACTTCCAAAAGTGTTTCCAATGAAACAGATGCACAAGGAAGGTGCCAGCCCAAGGGAATAAATATCGCAGCATAGCAATCAAGCTGCTGATAAGTGCACACCCTTTTAGTACACGCTATAGAAGGTCATTGATATTTCTCAAAATGATTCCATACTGGAATTAAGTCCTATTTCAACTTTAATTTACAGCTATGACTCATACCTTCAAAAAAGATGAGATTCTGATAGAGCTAGATAAACGAAGCCAAAGTATATGCCTTTAGTGTCAATGCCTTTAATCTATCTCATGATGCATCATAGTATAGCAAGAGCTGCTCTGGGGCAACTAAGATGATGAAACTAAAAAGTGACAGAAGAGAGATGGATACTTGCACTTTTTCTGTTCAAGAAAAAGAACTAAGAGTCAATAGGGAACACAGACACAATCAGTCACAATCTGTAACTAAGGCCCAGGTCCAGAAAAGCACTTTGGCCCATGAAGCGGGATGCTGGATGTCGGGGTAACTGAACACCGAGTGAATCAGGCCCCAAGGTCACAGTGGGCCGGGGTGGCAACTGGAATACGAACAGGTGGGATTAGCGGTGGTGGAGTGTGAGCTGTACAGGAAGTTTAAACAAAGATGATTTATTTACTCACGCTTGGGAAGCGGAGGCTCAGATATTTCTTCAGTTACAGTATAGCGAACAACAAAGGGGTCTGTTGGCCCACGGGGTTCACTAGCGAGCCCTTGCTTTCTAACCCCTGAGGGATAGGTGCAGCTGCCCACTAGCTAGTCCCAGGGCTGGTCAACAGCTCATGAATGAGATAACAAACAACAAAAACTGTAACATAGTGAATAGAGGAACGGGGTCGTGACGCGAGTCCAAAAGACAGTCCGTAAACCGAGGTTGGAGATGAGAAGCCAGAACGAAGTAAGCCAAAGTCAAAATCAAAGCCAAACAGTCCCATAACCGAGATCGAAAAGACGAGTTGCTCCACCCGCCGTCCGCAGCCTCCGCTTGCGCCTCACAGTCCCTGCAAAGGCAGCCTCTGCTCACAGGATCAAGCACAGTCTCTCCTCCAAAACACACACTACTTCACCACTCCTGGGTGGCGGCTCACAAATCTTTTATAAGAATTTAGTGGCCAACCAGAACTTTCTTCACAGAGAAATTTCTAGTCAAATTACATCATGCAGTCAGCGAACTGAGCATGTGCGTTAGATCAGATTGCCTCATGCTCTGTGATTGACAAGCCTCCAGGTCACCCAGAGGGCACATTCTGGGGGCCTGTCTGTAGTTTCAACTCCCTGTGATGGCAGCACCAAACTTAAGATTTTTCCTTGACACTGGAAAAGTGTATACACCTAAGCACGAGAAACCGATCTTTAAAACCCACATCCAACCTCTGTGATGCCTGAAAGTAAGTCAGCCAGGAGTCAGCAACTTGTAGCCCACAGGCCTTTGGATCTGGCCCATGGATGTGAGGCTTTGGTGGCTTTCAGCAGTGGGTGTCGAGGGAGGTTCTTCTGTGGGTGCTGTCCCCAGCATGCCATGGGGATGAATGATGACTACAGGCACCTTCTTCATGCTACCGAGAAGTGGTGGCAGTAGGGTCCTAGAGCCCATCTTCCCTCCCCTGACCTGAGGTGGATCATTTCAGCCCACAGCCAAAAAAGGTGGCCTGCCCCTGCTACAGGCACTTCAATTCTTGCTTGTAAAGTTTCTTAGATGCCTAAATGTCTGCTGCTGGGCATGCGTAGAACTTTCTTCATCTTGGTGCCTATTATCCCCCTAAGACCATTTGGGAATCACAAACTAAGCATTCCTACAAGTCAGTCCCTTGTGGGATCCAATTTGGTACATCTTCTCCAAGTGCATCTAATACACAATGGAAGCACTGTGTTCTACACAAAACAGAGCAGCCCCAGCCACTTCCACTTAAGGTGGCAGCAGTGCACACCTTTTTTATAATAGCCCTGGGGCTAGAACGTTCACCCTAGAAGTGTGCAACCCAAATTCAATACACTGGGCTTTTTTGTGGCTGGAAATACTGGCCAGGGTGACTTAAAGAACCTGGGCACTTACACACATGCAAGGAGCCTGCTCTGATGCACTGGAAATCCAGCACATCGGAGCAGACTCGATTTTGCTCGAGTATGGAAATTGATGCACGCTGGAAGCCTGGCATGTAATGTGTAACAGTGGCACAGCACACCGCTTTGCTCATAAAATGTGGTGGTGCGCTTTGAACTAAAACACATTCAGTGTGCTTTAGTTCAAAGCACACTGCCACCATTTTCTCAGCGCAGAGGCACATGCGCCACTGATGCACACGATGCGACTCACTAAAAGTGTTGGGAGCACATGTAAAAATTTCCCATGAGTCTTCAGAGCTGGCTATCTGGCTTCTTCCAGAAGATCTAAACAAACTCAAAATTTAATAAAGTATTAAATGTGCCAAGGTATTCAAAGGAGCCCTTTCAAAAAGGGACCAATTTCTACACTTGCTCATTTTCTGGTCTTGATGCCATACATTATTCCTAAACTATAGCTAGCAACATTTCAGGATCTCAGTGTTACACTGAAGAGCCAGCTGCTTGGTAACCTGTCCAGAAAGATTCACTGCAAGGTTTAAGGTCAGAAAAGTTTAGAGGCAGGGATGCTTAACTACAAAGTGGCAAATTCTTCTCAGTGCCTTATGTCTGTTATATGGAATCACTCATAGCAGCATGAGATATTTCTTGTGGTTGGCAAAAATGGCTTGATTAGAAAATCATATTGTGCCAATTCAGCAAAAAATAATCTCTCGGGGTGATTACATGAGACACTTCAGAGCACAGTTGACTAATTGACTGCATGGTAAAGCATCACCGTCTACACATGCAAATGCTTACTGCACAGTCAATTAGTGAACTGATTGGTTAATTTTCTATCTGCAAATGCAAGTAACAAATTAATCATGCCATAGTTACTGCACTGTAGCCTATGTGTAGCTGACCACTGGGAGCAAATTTCCTCTTGGTCAGCAGGGGGTAGAAAAACAATCCCCTCCCCTGGGAGCTTCCTGCTGCCAGGATGGGCTCTGATCATGGAGCCTGGCCAGGACAATGTCCCCTGGCCCTGGCTGCAGGCAGCTCCTGGTCAGAGCAGGTGCTGGGAGATTGCTCCCTGGCCCCAGAAGCTGCTTGTTGCCAGGGCAGACTCTGATTGTGGATCCTAAATAAGACTATGTTCCCCTCCCCAGCAGCAGGCAGCTCCTGGCCCAAGATCTATGATCACCTGGCTCCACGATCATGGGCAATCACGGAGCTGGGTCCAGGAGCTCCCTGCACAAGGAGAGTTCCCAGCCCAGCCAGGAGCTGGCAGGGACCTTCCCTGAACAGGACAGTTACTGGTCAGCCCTGGGCTGTTTGGGGAAGTCAGTACATGCAGCCCAGAGCTGGCTAGGAACTGTCTCATTTTGGGCTGCACATGCAGACTTCCCCACACAGCCCAGGGCTGGCCAGGAACTGTCCTGTTCTGGGGCAGGTTCCAGCCAGCCCCAGGTTGCACAAGGAAACCCCACTTAGCACAGGGCTTGTCCCCATGTGCATCAAGAGGGAGAGCTCTGCAGCAGCAGTTGTGTCCTGGTCCATGTATATCAGGACCTCTCCTGATATGTAGGGGCCAGGAGACAGCTGCCACTGCAGCCAGCAGAGCTCTCCTGCCCCCATGTTCCCTTCTAGCCCCTGGGTTAACACCAAAGGGGATCCTGGAGCTCCCCATGGCTGCTGCAGCGGGGAGAGCAGGGCAGGGTCACCCCTGTACTGGGCTGCCCTCATTGGGAGCACATCTACTCCCAAGAGGGAGCACATGTAGACATGCTCAGTAGGCTTACTATGTGGTATTTTTACTACATAATAAGTCTGCCTTGATGTACCCTCAGAGACTAACTCAGAGGTCTTAACATGTTCCCACAAATAAAAGCAAAAATCAAATATGAGGCTGGAAGATTTGGGATGATTCTTCTCAAATAAGCTTCTTTACAACCACTTTTCAGGTATATGAAGAAAAGTGATAAAATCCCCTCTCAATCCTCTCTTCTCCAAGCCAGATAGTCCCAGTTCTTCCAACCCTTCCTCACATATCATGTTTCCCAGTCCTCTAATCATTTATATTGCTCTTGGCTGGAATCTTTCTAATTTGCCTGCACCTTTGTTGAAATGTGGTCCCCAAAAAACTGTGCATAGGACTCCAGATGAGGACCCACCAGTGCCCAAGTGGAAGAATTGCTTTCCCTGGGATGTGATGCTCCTATTAATATAGCCTAATATGCTGTTCGATTTTTTAGCCACAGGAGCATACTGTTGGCTCACATTCAGCCCACTATACTGCCCAGGTCTTTCTCTGCAGAACTACAGCAGAGAAATAGAACAGCTCTCAATCTTGATTTGTCCATGTGATTATTCCATCCTAAGTGTAAGACTTTACACCTACCCTTACTGAATTTCATGCAATTAATGTTGGATTGTTTCTCCAGTTTATCGAAGTAATTCTGAATACTAATCTACTGTTTAGGGTCTGCAGCTCCATCCAATTTAGCGTTGTCTTCAAATTTGATAGCACCTGATCCTATTGTCCAGCTCAGGACAGTCCAATTTTTCAATGACTAGGGGCCACAGTTTCTGTTTACTAATATGAGCACATAGGAAAAACATGCCCACTGTTACGATCAATACTATCTCTGCTTTTTACTACTATTCTTTTTCTCTCTCTCCTATAGTCTCTTCTGTTCCCTCTGCTTCATCTCTTGCCTGTCTCAGTTCCCTGTTCCACCTTCCTGTGGTCTTTATTTCCACCCTCTTCCTATTTCACTCACTGGAGTTAACTGAATTGAAATACCATTAGAAGATTTTGGAGTTGACACCCTGTTTAAATCAATAGGGCACAGGCATATTTAAATTCAATTATTCTTTAACGCCATCTTGAAGACACTAGGCAGATATCCATATACTGCTTACGGCATACTAGGAAGCCTTTTTTGATAATTAGGAGAGTTAAAACCCTCCCATATATAAAAAGACAATAAAAGCAAAAATTCTTTAAGATTTGAACAAGCCTGGTAGCCTGTATAAATACAGCAACCAGGCCAAATGTTTGCAAATGCTACTCTATCACTTTTTTAATAAAAAGTTGCTTCCAGTAATTCTTATCTAAATAGGTATAACCCATACATTTTTTAAAAATTACATATTTCCTGTAATCTACTGTCTTTATTATTCCCTTCAGTAAAAAAAAAAACTTCCCTAACACAACCCATACTTCCTTTGATTGGAAAAAGGAGGCTTTTGTCTCTAAGTGCTGAATCTGATGAAGCAAGTGCCAGAGTACAGTATGTACCACTGAGAAAACATAGAGACGTGCTCTAGCAAAAAAAGGAAAGACATAAGAGTACACAAGGCCCAGAAGGCATTTTTCCATAAACTCTACACAAACATAAGAGGTGTGATTCCTAGCTGTAATTCACAGATCAAAATTTAAAGCAGGGAAAACAATGACAAGATCACAGAACTATTTGAATAAGAAGTAAAAAGAAAGTCTTCTAAATAAGGCTAATGAAAAATTTGGTCACCACAGAAAAGGAGCCACAATGCAGCTCAAAGCAGGAGAACATATTGCAGACCACCCATCATCAAAAGTTTTTGCATGTGTTACTGGCACAGACTACCCCAATACTGCATAGCAGACATGGTTGAGGTCAGCCCTTAGACAGAATTTCACTGGCACTTAATCTCTTCTCTTGATAGCCACACATCTCTTGCTACTGTTTATTAGAGTCATACACAGACAACAGAAGCAAGCATACTCCACTCCCTGCAATCCTGTAACACGATTCTGATAGCTCACTTAGACCTAGATACATCCACCCAAGCCTTGAGGGGTTACAAAATTTATCATCTCTTCATTTTTACACTTCTGTGTTTCCTTTCCTGAGAGTTTCTGCTCAGGAGAATCCCCTTCTGAGACCCTTCCATTTTTATTTCAATTTAATGAGGTCAAAGTACTGGTATACCTAGCATAAATGCTTTTATCATTTCCCCAGGTTGTAACAACAACTGTGCTACTGGATTATCTTTATGTGTCTGGTTAGCTAAGATCTAAAACCATACACATCTAGACAGCTCTGATTCTCAGGCATTGAGAAACTCTTCAGACTGATACATGAGATGCGAAGGCTGGCTGGAGTGCACTTATTAGCACACTCCAGGAGACTCATTTAACTAAGTCTGCTTTGACATGCTGTAATTACAGTGCATCAGGGCAGCCTCCTGGCAGGTCTACAAGCACCCTTAGACACTGTTTGTTTCAAAATTCAGTAACTAGTCTCAAATGCTGGGGGTTGTTATTTTACCTGTGGATGTTCCAATAAACATGACTTTTTTTTTTCAAAAAACAACAAATACCATGACTTAATGTTAGAGGTTAGCTTAATGATCAGCCCTGTCCTTGAAACATTCATATTTAATTTCTTTGATCCTTTCTTAATAGAATCAGAGAAAATGCGAGTTGGAAGGGAGCTCAAGAGGTCATCTAATCTAGCCCCCAGCTCAAACCAGGACCAGCCCCAACCAGATCATTCTAGTCAAGGCTTTGTTTAGCCAGGTCTTCAAAACCTCCCAGGATGGAGATTCCACCACCTCTCTAGGTAACCTGTTCCAGTGCTTCACCACCCTCCTAGTGAGAAAGTTTTTCCTAATATTCAATCTAACCCCTTCCCTTGCTGCAACTTGAAACCATTGCTCCTTATTCTGTCATCTGTCACCACTGAGAACAGTTTAGCTCCATCCTATTTGAACCCCACTTCAGGTAGTTAAAGGCTTCAATCAAATCCCCTCTCAGTCTTCTCTTCTGCAGATTAAATAAACCCAGTTCCCTCAGCCGCTCCTCATAAATCATGTGCCCCAGCTCCCAAACCATTTTTGTTGCTCTCCACTGGACTCTCTCCAACTTGACCACATCCTTTCTATAGTGGGGGACCCAAAACTGGACACCGTACTCCAGATGTGGCCTCACCAGTGCAGAATAGAACAGAATAATTACTTCCCTTGATCTGCTGGCAGTGCTCCAGCTAATGCAGCCCAGTATGCTGTTAGCCCCAGCATCCCCGTGTTTCAAAATGGCAGTGGGGGCACTTTAACTAAAGCTTGTTCAACGAGCAAGGGCTGGGTTGTGTAGATCTGAAACACCGCAGCACCTCTTGGAGATTAGGTACCTCTGATGTTGCCAAAAAAAGTTTTTTGACAAATCAAGGCAGACCCGTTGAGAGATCTGGGTGATAAGCAAAGTTTTGGGGAGCAAATTCTAGCTTTAGAACTCATTCTGAATTGTTTAACAATTTCAGATTGTTTAAAAGGATAGTTTCTATCCTTCCTAATATGGTGCCAGCTGATGTGCTCTGACTAGATTAATATATTTTGCCGTAGCCACTCTAGATTAGGAATAGGCATTCTTGCACTGCTGCTTTTCTAATCATGCCTCAAATTTATTATCTTTGAATCTTAAAGAAACAAACCCCAGCATATTCCATTGCCAAGCATATATTTAACAGTTATATCAAAATTATGTCACCAGCTACAGTCTCAGATCACAGCAGTTGGAAACTGTAGTCTGATTCCCCATCTCCTTGCAACAGGATTTTATCATTCCAGTAGCAAATTCTGACAGCATATTATGCCTACTTTGCAGTAATGGAAAAGGCGCATGACAGCAGAAAAATAAGACCAGGATTTCTATTATCTATCCAGGATTTTCTTAACTCTTGGTTACCAAGATCTGGATTTGATTATGTCCACTGCGTTTCACAGGAGTGAAGTTTATTTTAATGAAGCTTCTCTGGGTCTAGTGGAATTTAAAAGGGCCACAGAAATAGGGCTCATTACCCACCACAGGTTATCCATGTCTCCCTCTCAGACCTCTCTACAGGTTAGCTGGTATTTTGCCAGTTCACTCCCTCTATGGGGAATGTATCACATGTTGAACTGATTATATACTTCACGGTAGCGAAAAGGCATTCAGAAAGAGATCTTCTGAGTAAAAGTCAGCCAAGGTTTTTACTGTTGGAATGCCATCATCACTGGAAAGTGTGAGTAAAGTTAAATTACTTGTGCCAAATTTTTAACAATAAGATTATATTGTGTAAATGCATATCAGTCATCAAATGTATTAAGGGAAGTTAGCATATAAGGTATCATAAATTACTCAAGCAATCGCTTCCTAATAAGCATGAAAAAGACATTTTAAAAAATCAAAAGTAATCTACTGTTAAATAAAAGAGGGTGATAGCATGTGCTCTTTTTTTTTTTTTGCAGTTACAAGAAATTAAAGAGAGAGGTAGGCATTGCAGGGGAGGATTGCAAGAGACCCAGAATTGGGAGAGAAATGATAACATTTTCCTGCATCATATTACTTAGACTATGTTTGCAGAGTATTTAGTTTTGCATTTCCAGTCAAGTTAACTACTTTAAGTTACCTGGGCAGTTACCTCACCTAAAATTTAACCAAATAAATCTGAATCTAGACCATCTGCTGGAAAAAATGGATTCAAAGACTGAAAACGTAAGGTAAAGTTGAATCTTGATTGACCTGAATTCAAAATACAACCAAATGGGTTCTTGGAAGTAAAAATCTATTGGATGTTATAAAATATTAGGACCAACTCCTACATAAATGGGAGTCAGTTAGGCTCAGATTTCAATTCTGAAGGAAGCATGATCCAGCTTACTAACCGGAGGTTAAAGCTAAAGGTACGAACCCTATAGGAAATGGAGAACACTTGCAACAAAGACCAATGTGAGTTGCAACCAGTCAGTACTTCCTTTCAAAACAAGGACCTTAGTCATCATGATGAAATCAAAGAGAGAATTTCAACCATGATTGCAGACTGCACCCTTAAACCTAACCAGAAGATCCCTCACTGCCACACCCTCCACTGTAGTAAGGGGAACCCCATCAGCTGCAAGTGTAATTCTACCCTACCATCCTCAACCCTAACCCTAGTTATGGATGCTTCAGGATCTGCCTTGCTGTAATAAGGTCGGGGTCCCAGGGGTAGCCATGACACCCCATGGTGGCTCCGTGACTGTGCCCGCTCCACCCCTAGGGTGCCACCCCATCTTCCTTGCCACCCCTTGATGGAAATAATGGTTAATAGGGAGGCTGCCCATGGACCTTTACGTGGCCCTGGATCCACCGAACCCCCAACAGGGTTTCTGGCACCCGACCGGTCCTCAGGCCTCTCACTAGGCCTCACTCTATAGTCAACTGTGCCTGGCAGGGCACCCAAAGCCCTAAGGGCTAACTGTGTGGTTTCAAATCCTCCCCTACAACATACACCATACCTCTCAGGTGTTACTGTAACATTGTTCCCTCTGCTGGGGATTCAGCCTCCTAAGTCTCTGCCCTTTTAATCACACAAGGCCTTCTAGCCTAGACCCACTGTGT
Source organism: Crocodylus porosus (assembly GCF_001723895.1). Classification (NCBI taxonomy): domain Eukaryota; kingdom Metazoa; phylum Chordata; order Crocodylia; family Crocodylidae; genus Crocodylus; species Crocodylus porosus. The sequence goes on along the minus strand of NW_017728906.1, from coordinate 7,777,096 downwards.
TGGACCTGGCTTTGAGACACTAACTTCAATCTATCCCCTCTGATCACCAGGCCCCTCGTCCCTGGCTGCTGAGTCCCTGGCCCCTGTGTGGCTGCTTCCTTCTCTGGCGCCAGGCCCCTGACCCCTGTGTGACTGTGCACCTCTCTGGCGCCAGGCCCTTGGCCCCCATGTGGCTGCTGCCTTGCACTATGCCCGCTCTGAGCTCAATACTCACTAGAGCCTTGAACCTGCCCTTGGCAGGGCTCAAGGCTATCAGGTGCCCCCAGCATTAATGGAACCCCCATAACCTCCCCTGGGCTAACATAAAGGGATAAAACCTTTTAAGAGTGTAAACCGTCGTACCCTAGTACAGCATGCCTCCCAGCCTGGGTACCTTGTGAGCTCCCTGAGCCTCACTGGTCCTGCAAGCAGCAAAGCAGTTGGCCCAGAATCCCTGTGTGACTTTCCTGGATAGGAGCTCCCTCCCCAGCAAGTGACAGGGAGAGAGCCCCTCACCAGCCCCAGACTTGGGCTTATAAGCTCCCAAGGCTCTGCCTACATCCAGTCAACTGACTGCCTGCTAAATACTCTATTAGCCTGTTGCCCTGACAACCTGCAGCTGCTGCTTAGCCTGCAGTGCTCTCTGCCTGAGCTGCTATTATCTTAAAGTAACAGGGAACCCCAGGCTCTCTGTTACACTTGCCTACCACTGGCCCATAAAGCCCAACCTATCTGGGCCTAAATTCCTCTTAAGGAACCCTAGTATCTCTGATTTCACTATGATGACTAAGATCCTTGTTTAGAGAGGAAGTACTGATCAGTTGTAACTCCCATTGTCCTTTGTTGCAAATATTCTCCAGTTCCTATAGGGTTCATTTCTTTAGGCTTAACCTCCAATTGCTAAACTAAATCATGCTTCCTTCAAAATTGAAAGGAGTTTAGCTTCAGGTACCCTTCTATGTCCAAGCGGAAACACAGGCCCAAACCTTGCCCATTCTATAACCCTGACTCTCCCTCTGGCTACTCCAGAAACCCCAAACCTAGCCCCAGGCAGGAGCCTCCTAACAGTCCTATGACAAAAACTAGTTTGGAGACCCCCAAAGTCTCATTCCTAAACCTAGCCAGACTATTCCTACTGGCCACAACCCGTACTATAGAAGGGGAGCCTTACCTGCAACATGAGGATTAGGGAATGAACACTATATGAAGCCAGGGTTTCTGGTTGTGGCTGATAGGACTCTCCAGTGTCTGCAGTGGGGAAGAGCTCAGCCCCTGCTGAACAGGCTACACAAAAAAAAGCTGGGGGGAAAACAAACAAAAAATGACTTATGTTTTTTAAAAATTGAAAATAATTTCTCAGCTTTAAAGTGCACAGCTCTCCAGAACCCAACAAAGTTAAATCTCTGTGGGTGCATCTATATAAGATGTTGCCGTAGTGATGTGCCACAGCCATGTAGCTCATTGCTATGGTGATGTAGTGTCAGCGAGTACAAACCATGATGCTGACACTATGTTGCCACAGCAACAAGTTCCCTCATTATAGTGCATCACTACAGTGACATAGCTGCTAAAAATAATGGTGCACCACTGGGATGGTGCAGTAACAGCTGTTATTACACCATCATTTAGTACTTCCTAAAGCAAGTACTAACTAAACCAACTGTGCCATGGGGGCACATGTAGACAGCCCTATATGTAACAAGAGAGTAGTCAGTGATTTTCCAGAAACCACTGAACAAATAAAGCCTCAGGTTTGGTATTGTCAGGAGTAATGCCCCATTTCCTATATAACTAGTTACTTATCCATTTTTCTGCTAACACAGATCAGGTTGCCACATGTTTTGATATCAGTTTGAAAGAACAGTTCCCTCAGAAGAGGTATGTAAAATACTACCATAAAAAGTTGCCTCAGTCATGAATAAGATCTCCATCTTTCCACTGTGAATTAGTTGCAGTTACATTAACTTTTCAGTCCTCTTGTGCAGTTAACTTTAAAGTTATTGCTTTAAAAACAGCACGCAATTTATGACATATTATGGATTAAACTATCCCTTTTATCTGGGCTTTAACTAGAGAATCTGGAAGAGCAATGTATATGTACTATATTTCTCTTCCTCCTCCCCTCTACCTTTCCAAGAGTAACAACTGCCCTTTATAATGCACTGGTTTTCCACAGTTTACACTTCACAGTATGGCCTTTTGCCAATCTCTGATGTTTCCATTAGACAGAGAAGAACTTTAACTGAGGTCTTTAATTTATTTCACTTACTGTCCTTTCCCCACAAAAAACACTAATCTGAAAAGTGAGAACTTCAAATATCATATAAATATTGTCATATTTTTAAAAAGCTGCTTATTCTTCAAATAAACATCTAAATATTTTCTCCCAACTCCTGACTTTAGAATTCTTAGAGACACTTTCTGTGTCTACATACTTCATCCACATTATTAAGTTGTTCGGTGACTTCTTCCTGATCCTCAAGTATATACACTCTGTGAGTTGTTGTGATTATACATATATAACTTTCACCTGGGTCACACTGGATGAGCTTTTTGACACTCAATACTTAACTGGGAGAACAGTATTCTGATTTATTCCAGGACTCTGTTTGTATTCAAGTTTGAATTTATTTGATTTCTTGCCTGTATTAATAAAAATATGTTTTTGTTTGTTTTTAAATCTATAATGCTTCCAGACTCCAGCATGCTAGCATCAATCTAGAGCAGTGGTTCCCAACCCTTTTTATACTATAGACCAGCTGCCTCCCTCCTGGGGCTGCCCCACCATCCAGCTTTAACCCCACACGTGACTGCTGGTGGCGGAAGCCACTTGCCCGGGTGGACAGATGTGGGTCCAAGCCAGGGCAGGCAGGTGGGAGCCCACAGCCAAGGGCAGGCAGGGAGCAGCAGCCTGGCAGCCAGCCCTTCCTGGCCTGGTACTAGACCACAGCCCAGTGGTCGGGAACCTCTGATCTAGAGCAATGATTTTCAGCCGGGGTGCTGAGAGATCCTTTTACAGATGCCAGGGGTTGTCATACAGTATTAGCACTGTTCTTTGCAAACACTGACATATGTAGCACAAGATAAACCCAGAGATTTCAAATAGGTATCCATAGTGTCAAAAACATTCTGACCAGCTGCGGGCTTTCTGAGCTCTCTGTAACGGAAGAATAGGTCTACTTGGGAGCCATTATCAGTTTTTGCAAAGGGGAGTGGGAGCAGTGCAACCCACACCCGGATTTCCGTCTTTCCACCACCTCACCCAGCACCAGGATGGGGATTCAAAAGCCAATGGGTTTTTCAAACTTAGATGCAAATCCTACACACAGCAATGATCTAAGCAAACTTAGATGCAAATCCTACACGCAGCAATGATCTTGTTGTTACATTAGATCTCAGGAAAAACTTCTTTACTGCTAAAACAGTGTAACAGGCTGCCTGGGAAAGTTGAAGAATCGCCTTCACTGAAGTTTTCATTGCTGGATAAGCACTGGTAAAGGATGATTTAGGAGAAGGATCTGACCCATGGAACCGCTACATCCAGCCTCCCAGGCTAACAAAATTGGTAGGGCATAGCTAGAGTTTATGGCCTGCCATGGAACCTCGGCCCTCATGGACAAGTCTATCAGTGGCAGGAGGGCAAGCCAGGGCTGTATCAGCATAGCCCTTATTGGCCCTATGACTGCTGATCCCTCTGGCATTTGTCCTACCACTACCAGTTCCATCATTGATGCTGCCATCCCCTGCACTGCCACTGTCAGTCCCACTGTTCTGTGCCCCAGGCCAGATTCAGCCTGTGAAGGAGACCTGTGATCAGATCCATTGCAGAACAGAGGGTGAGTTTGACACCCCTGCTTTTGAAAAACCATTAATTCAGGAAGCTAGACCAGATTACCCTTGAGGTCCTTAAGGACCTTTGAGGATTATCTCTTGGGGAACTGGGTGCGGGAGTGGGAATTCTCTCTTTATAAGTCGATTTTTTTTCCTAGTTGAAAGATCAAAAATAAGAAGGGGAAATAAAAACATCTTTAAGCAGCCTTTGGGCAGTGAAGCTTTCAATCAGTTTCCCAAAAGAGAAGGTAGAAGCCTTGTGTTATTCTGTAGCTATTCTTACTTGACAAATTATGAGTAGTGTTGGCCATTTCTAAAGATACCCCAATCCAGCTGCAAACTATATTACAATACAGGCAGTCCTCGACATACAACATTTTGAGTTACAACGTTTCGCACTTACATCATTTATAAATTGACACCTTGTTTCAACTTTATGACGTCAGTTTTGACTTTACAACACTTGGATCTGATGCAATGCAATGCCACACCAGCAAACAAGTTCACTGCATCGCTCATCTCCCTGGAGAACATCTGTCCAAACTTCTTTAACTTTAACTTTAACTTCTTGGACACTTTCTTTAAGAAAGCAGACAAAACTCCAGAAAAAACCTGCATCCAAGACTCCTGAGAAGACTCCAGCCAAGAACCCTTCAAAAGTCCAACCAAGAGCCCTTCAAAAAATCCAGCAAAGTCCTTCCAAATCAATATGATTGCTATTTACAGTATAAATACATTAATGTAGCTATATTACTCATCTATAATTGATCGAATACAAAATTCTGGGGTATTTTAAGTGAAAATAGGGTATCAGGCCTTGGTTCAGGAACCAATCCCCCATTTATAACATAGTTTCTTATGAGAAAATTGGTTCTGAGTTGCAACATTTCGACTTAAGACATGGATTTCAGGAGCCAATTGTGTCAGAAGTCTGAGGACTGCCTGGATTAGGGCTTTTAAGATTGGTGGGAACTCTGGAGATTCTTCCCATCCTCATCTGGAATGGTCCCTATCAAAACAAATGCTGACAACTTGAGAACAGTGACCATCTTCTCTGTTTCAAAAGTCTCAGTTCAGTGTGTTTTAAATTTTGTATAGAAAGTGTTACAATACCCAGGATGAAATCAAAGCTGTGGATTTCCTGGAATTTGTCACTACCCTGTTATATTGTAATAGGTTAGGTTTTGTTCTTCACAGACTAATACACATGGAGATCAATAACATAAGGGGGAGGAAGGACAGGGGGGTAGTAACTGAAGCAGCAGCCCCAAGCGCTGCCTTTATGGGAGGGAGCAGGTGGATGCCAAAATACCTGCTTCAGCATTGAGTGACCACGCTACCACCATTGGCATAGCAGCAGCCAGCACTGCCCTGTGCATCACAGATGCTCCAGACAGAGCTGTCCTGCTACACCTCTGACAATGGAAATTGCCATGCTGAGAAGGTTAGTACTAGCCTCAGAAAAAAAACAAACCAGAATTTTTGAAAATTGGTAGTTCTTTCCAAGAAGTTAAATAAAATTGGCTGTCACATTTTTCTCCCTTAAAAATATTATAAACATGAATATCAGTTGTACATCAGTTAGTTTTGAAATATACCTTCCTCCTAATGTATCTGTGCCCCTTTCCTCAATTACAGATGGTGTATCAATGACTATCTGATGTCCATATCTTGCAATGCAGAATTTTCCAGATGCCCACATGCTCCAGGAGCAGCCCATAATTTTCCTTTCTCTTATGTTGTTAGGAACTCTGAGCTGTGTGGGTTTTTCACACTAAGCAGTATTACACACTATGACCAGGTACAGAAGTTACACTTACTATACAGTAAGCATGCAGAAAGCACTCTACAGCCATAACCAAACAGATGGTCAGGGCACATACAGCACTACAAAGATAGTAGATCCTGCTCTAAGATAATCTAAGATAAGGAGTAGCAACGGTAATAATACTTAAAACTACAAACTTAAAATAGATTATTAATATTCAATATTCAGCACTGAAGTGATAATGCATTAACAAATGGTACATCTGATAGACTCTGTATATTGTGGCTTTGTAAAAAGTGAACAACTGTAAACACATCTTGCATGGCTGGAGATACTTTTTCTTTAAAAAGTCGACATCAGTAATATATATGCATTTATGTGCCTATCATACAAGAACACATAGCAAATTCCCGTGGAACCTAGTTGCTTGCATTAAGATTAACTTAGCATGTGCTTATTTGTATTTACTGGATCCACTACCTACACAAAGCAAACTGAAAGCCCAAATGTAGTTCTAAAAACAGGGGTCAAAATATAGGCAAGGCAATGCAACATAATTGACTTGGTATTCTGATAAAACCTCCAGCCTGATCTAAAAAGCAGATTCAGAGTAATTTTCATGTTGCTAAATGCTAAACAATTATCCCACCCAGCCTAGACAAACACTGCAACATGTGAAAAAAAAGCCTTTTTCAAATATTTTGCAGATTTCATAGATTTCATAGACATCAGGGTTGGAAGGGACCTCGAGAGATCATCGAGTCCAGCCCCCTGCCCAAAGGGCAGGAAGTCAGCTGGGGTCATAGGATCCCAGCAAGATAAGCATCCAATCTACTCTTG
>NW_017728906.1:7696924-7770198 GCF_001723895.1 Crocodylus porosus | reverse complement strand
CACGCCAGCATTTTGGTCGCTTTACTAGCTGCAGCATCGCATTGCAGGCTCATGTTCATCTTGTGGTCAATGATGACCCCCAAGTGTCTTTCTTCTGTAGTGCTATCCAGATGTGAAATACTATTCAATAACTGTGTTTCCATTTGTAGACAAAGTGCCAGACAGGGCACCAGGGGTGCCTGTCAACGTGCAGGACATCTGCTCCAACGTGATGTAATAACAGAACATCAGAGCAGACTTAATTAATTGAGTCTGCTGGAGCATGATAATCAGCATACTTCAGCAGCCTCAGCATCTCATGTATTCAGTGTCCCCACACTTCAAATGGTAGTGGAGGCACCTTAACTAAAGCTCGTTGAATAAGCTTTAGTTAAAGTGCCTTTGCTGCCAGTTTGAAGTGCAGAACACCGAATACATGAGATGCTGAATACACCAGCAGGTTACCCCAGTGTGGTAGGTTACCCCAGTGTGGTAGGGGAGGCTGGGGACAGCACAGCAGCTTTACCTGAGGTCCTAGGGGCCTCTGGGAGCTGCAGCCATGGCAGGAAGTCTGGCTGGCAGCTGGGGTGTGGCTCTGGCAGACCAGGCTCTGCTTTTGCCATAGTGTGTGCTGCCCCACCTTTTTTTCCATCATGGTTTTTTTTGACCCATGATCACGAGAGGCATTTTGATTAAAGCAGCTCTCCAGAGCTGCCTCCCACTCCATCCCCAACCCCTGGAGCACATGTAAAGATACCTGGAGAGGCTTGGATTCTAGTCACATCTCTCTGTGACTTAATTCACATCACTTTAACTGCTGATCTTCATATTGCCCACCTTTAAAATGGGAATATTAATGTTATGCACTTCCTAAAAGTGTTATGATATCTTCAGATAGTCTACTGTTTAAGCCCCTTTCCTTCTATTGTCTTGTTATGGCCACTACAGTGCTTGATTTCATCTCAGGTTTGGAACTATTTGCTCCATGCAATATCTTTTTGTTAAAGTTCTACATAAAATAAAATTTACCCCTTCAAAAAAAATTATGGGGTAGTGGCTTAAAGTCGCACAATTTGTTTTTCATCAGGAATAGCCTAGTAAACAGTATTAATACTGTGTTTGATTTAAAATGTCACTGAAGTTTTCATAGCGTTTGGTTACCTTTCCATGTACTGAGATCATCAAAGTTTCCTTTAAGAATGTCTTAGGAAAGACTTGCTGCTCTCATAACATTTTTACAACTGTCTTTCTAAAATCCACATGGGAATGAAGTATTGAAGAGAGCCCAAACCACATGCACATATAGTGTAGATTTATATTCTAAGATGTCCTATTAGAGCCCATATAATAACCTAAGAGTTGAGCTCAGCATTTATTTAACAGAAATCCAAATTCCTGTCACTCAGTTCATCACTCTTAAGCTATTTGCAGACACATGCTGTATCGTGTCATGAGAAATTAGGTGAACATTTAAAAGGGCAGAGGTGCTAGTCTCAATCCACATACAGGGTGTGTCCAGACAAGCATGGACATTTGGTTCCCCAGGGACAGGTAGCAGTGGCACAAGGTGTGCTGCTGCTACCTGTCCCTGGGGTACACCCGTGCCACACACTATGGAGGTTACCTCAGTGGCATAGAGGAGGCTGGGGCCAGCACAGCAGCCTTACCTGAGGTCCTGGGGGCCTCCAGGAACTGCAGCCATAGAAGGAAGTCTGGGCAGCAGCTGGAGTGTGGCTCTGTCCAGCCAGGCTCCATTTTTGCCACAACGGAGGTGATATCCCAGGGTCAACCCCTTCTCCCCCCCGCACGCTGCAAGGTAGCAGGACAGGGAACACCTGCGTGTGCAGTGTGTGGTGCCACAGATGGTTCTGCAGCACCACATACTGCACGTCCTCACTCATCTGGATGCGGCCGTAGTGTCCACAGCTCAGAAATATTCACCATCACAATTGGCACCTTTCATACTGTTGGCCTGTCTTCTGAGATTAAGTGGACATAGAGACCAAGCTACTTTCCAGGCTTTTTACTGTTATATCCACACCACAGGACTGAAGCACACCAGTGAAACACCGTGAGAAACCTGTAATTTTGCTGGTTTTGATATATATGTTCTGTGAATAAAATGCCTTCTTTTACAGACACTTCTGCTTCTCTTTAAATAAAATGTATAAGTAAGTAAATGCAAAGCACATTAATGAGTTAGCAGAAAAATATTTGCATTACCTGGAGAGTTTGGCTTCAAAAGTAAAAGGAGGTATTCTCAAAAAAAAAAGAGTAGTGCTCAGAAAGTTGTCTATCTCTTAGCATAAAGAAGTGCACTCCTTGTCTTATGTACCTTCAGTCCTCAAAGGTAGCATTAATATTTTCACTGAAGAAGTATCTTTCCTCCAGGAAGGCAAGTCATATCTCAGTCAGTGACAAAGAAGCTTTCCACAGAAAAACAACTGGTAGCCCAGTCACAATAAAGGGTAGCAGAAAAAGGGCAAAGTTGCTCTATGATATTAATAAAGACTTCTGAGGAGGCCTGGTTCAACTAAAAACAATACTATACTAGACAGAGGCCTCACTTTAAATTTTGGTGCCCAGCATGGCCCAGGTACCAAAGTGGGGTGGTGGAGAGAGGGAGCAGGTGGAGACAGGAAAGATGTGGCACAGGCTGTGGCGATGGCTGCTGCTGCGTTGGTGCACACTCCCCGCAACATGGGCCGTGGTGGCAAATAGGTTCCCCAGGACCTGTCATTTAGTGCCCCCTCTGAATCAGCAGCTGGGACTGATGCTCTGGTCACACCCCATGCCCCCGCCCTGCCCATCCCCTATCCTCCTGCCAAGTAATGGTACTGATATTAAGAGTTGTATTTTTGGTCTGCTATCAAGCTACTATGTCCCCCTTGGCACCTCTGCCTCAGTTTTTCTGCTTAAATTGGACTTAACAAGATTTTCCTTTATAAAGCATTTTGAAATCTGTAGGAGAATAACCCGATGTCTTAAACAAGTCATCAGTTCTGCTAAAGAAGTCTCTAAACCTTTCAAGCAACATACTTATTTACAGTAGTATGTAGAAATTGTTGGAAACCCTCTTTCTAATGACAAAAAGGATAAGCCATTTCAGCATTACTGAAGACAATCTGAAGAAAACCTCAAATTATGGACTCTTCTATTGGAAAATATAATTAAAATATTCCTTGGAAACAGACTTTTATGATACAAACTTAACTGTGGGTTTTCAAATATCTTGCAATAGCTGTTGCTTCAGCCATGTTATGAGCTCCTCCTTGGGATCATCATTGCTAGCTGTGTACAGGAATTAGGTTTTCCCTGTCAGAGAAAATTAGGTTTTCCCTGTCAGGTTTTCCCTGTCAGAGTTGGGTCTTCCTGCAACTTCTGTCTTTGTTCCAGAGGATCGGTAATTCTGAAGAGTAACATAAATATGTAACAACGTAGAAACTGTCTTTGGGTACTTAGATGAAACCACCACCCAATTATTCTTTCTAATATCTCCTCTGTAGTCTGCCTAGCTGCCCATAGTTGCCCTTCTAAAAACAGCAATGCCACAAAGGATGCCTATGCACATGCAGCAAGGCTGCTCCGATGCACTGTAATTAAATGCACTGAAGCAGACTCAATTAATTGAGTCTGTTGGAGTATAGTAATTATCCTATTCCAGCAGACTCCAGCATCACGTAGATCAGCATCCCTGTGTTGGAAAATGGTGGTGTGGGCACTTTAACTAAAGATCATTTGACAAGCTTTAGTTAAAGAGACCCTGCTGCCATTTTTTAGCATGGGGACATTGATACATGTGGCGCTCTGGGCACTTTAGAGAAGCTCTCAGAGCCACTCTATTTAAAGCCCCCACCACCACCACCACCACCTCGCATCCCCCAGTATCCCAAAGAGACCAAATATATGAGAGATGCAAAAAGGCACGAGTGTACCAGTTGGTATGTAAGAAAAAAACCCTAGGACATGTTTAAACACCTGTATAGTTGCAATCAACAGTGCACTTCTACAGGTTCTTTCTGAGGCCGCTCTGCTCTGTGGTGCATTTTGCAACTTTTGCAATGTGGTCTGCTCTTTCTATCAAGAGAATAGATTTATCTGCCAGTGCTGAGAGCTATGGAAATTTATAAAGTATATAAACAATGTTTTTGATGGCCTTTTGGTCCTAAAAGTGTCACTTCTTATGTAACAATGCCAGGGTTAGATAGCATAGTAGGCAGTAAAATCAGACAAATTACCTTGAAACTAGTAAAACCTTAAGTGCTTCCCAAGGGAAAGATAAAATCATTAAAAGAATAGGAAAAAATCATCATACGAACAGAAAAAATACCCTACAAAAAGATCTTTAGTGGCAACTCCACTCCAACAAAGTATTCATTGTCAAGATTCCACAGCTGGGAAACATCTGGTAAATCTCAAAGCCTGAAAAAAAGAGCAGTGTGATTTGTCATATTGTAGATACCACATGTAGTTTAAATAAATGCCCCATTTTAAAGGGGCCCTCTACAGAAAATAAATAAATGCCATTCTAACATTTGAAACTATTTCTTGACGTTAAAAAGTATAACCACAAAGTTATCATCATCTTAGTTTAGCTTTATAGTTTCACATTTTCTAAACACTTGCTCTAATGTACTAGGTTTTGCAGCTTAGAATTTATGCAACATTAAAAGCTTACATTCCTTGGGTTTCATCTATTCCCTCTACCACAAAATGTTGATAATCATTTGAATGGCTTTCCTCTGAATTAATGTGTGATAGGATGGAGGATTTATAAAGGAGAGAGTAATGGGCCTACTCCCTACTTACCTTGAGCTCCCATTGAAGTTATTTCAGTCTTAGTAATGGCTGCAGGACTTTTCCTCAAGTATTTTGTCTGACCGGCAGTGAAATGGTGGGGAATATGTAGCAAGGTGGAGATAACTAAATTTGATGCAGCCAGCTTTCTAGAAAGAATCAAATTGGGTGTTTAGTGCTTAGTCCACAAAAGGATAAGAGACCTACTGTTGTTTTTAGCTAAAAAATAAGGACCATATTTTAGCTTCAGTGATAAAGGCCTATAATTTTGGAGTTGACAAAAATTGCAGTCCTTGCTCTGATAATTTACTAAATACCAGCCCATCATAAGTGCATCATTTTAATTCAAGCCAAAGCACACATGCTCTCTTTGCCTGCTTCTGGAGTTTCCTTCTGACCTTTTCTTTAGATTAAGATCAGTCTCTAGCTTTACTTCCAGTTGTAGCCACATACCTAAAATGGCATATCCTGATGGAGAATGAATCACAAACTCAAAAATATTTACAGCTTGTCATTTCTTCTGTAGTAGTGTATATTTGTTTTCTCCTGGACCTGTTTCAACATCTGGGAACAAATTAAAGATGAACTTAGGTTCACATTTTGTTTAGAGTCATAAAGGTTCTTAATTTGGTTTATTGACACGTGTTCACTGGAAACTCCTGGTAACCATGTTATAGTTGCACTGCATATGAAGTAAAAAGATGTGTCAGTCACGTCACAATACAGGGTATAACATGCTTGTTCCATTCTGCAGCGGTATGAAAATAAATTGATATAAGTCTTAAAGTAATTGGTTCTGGAGGCTTTAATTAACTAAATGTTGGTATTGAAGAGCTCATTTTTGGAAAAAATTTACCTTAATAAACTAATTTCAATTAATTTTTGGCAAGCATATTGATGTAAATGTGTATAGTGGAGCTGGCAGTTGAAACCCACTATTAGTGACCACCCAGTGGAATAGCCCTCTCCAACTCACCTACCACGTCTTTGATGTCAAAAGGAAAGGGGAAGGTCCAGTGGTATAAAGTCTTTTTCTCTCTTATTGGGTGTACTCATGTGACAATGGGGCGATGACCTGGGGCTCCATCTCCCCTATAACCCATCCAGGCACCAACCATGATGTTGTTCAGGCAACTGTTGTCACTCAGCCTGAGCCCTGAGGTCTCTTGAATAAGCCCTTCCCTTGGATTCTCACAGCAAGTGTTATTTCATGAGAGTCAAGGAATAGAGTGCTGGCAAAACAGTCTTATGAAAATAATCCAGAATGTATAAAATAATCAAACACCCACTGTCAGGCTCTCCAGACATGAACTCAAAATTACAGCCCCTCTGGGCACTCACAAAATGGCAACCTATATCTCAATAAAGTCTTTAGCCATTGTCCTTGGTAGGGCTAAGCCCCTCCTGGCTATTGGAGTTGGAGAACTTGAGGTTTCATCCCTCCAGAGCTGACAGTAAGACTCATACTCTATGCCCCAAAGGACTGGCTTCCAAATTGCTTCCCTAATACCAAGTCATGCTCCCTGGCTTTACCCCTTGATCTCAGGTCCTGTTCTCTGATGTGACTTCTCAGTATGGGGTTTGCATACCCATCTCTCCAAGCCCTCAAACCAGGCCTGTCAATTTTGCCCCACATTGGGCTTGTTCTCCCAGCTCTTCAGCCCTATGCCAGGCTCTCTATCCCAGGTCTTCAGTCCTGTCACCGTACCCAGCAGCCATCCCTTTTAAGCTTCCAGCACAGCATCGCTTTATGACATCAGCCAGAGTATACCCCTTTAAACTGAAAAGAGCAGAAGCTTATGAATCATCATGGCGGTGCTCCCATGCTGCCACCTCCTGGAGTGGGCAGTGTACCTCCAAGTAAGTTTCCCAGGCACTCAGCCTGTGTCAGGGCAGTTTTTATGAAACTGTGGCTTCCAGCCACAGTTATAGCTCCATGGCGCAGTGTCTCACTGCCACAATTTGTAAAAGAAAATATACCAAATGTATAACTGCAGTTCAAGTGGTGATACATTCAAATAGAAAAAAGTCAATTTTAATATAAATATATAAGCATATCTGTGCTAAACACTTGTCCTGTACTAACAAAATTAAGTGAGATGTTTCTTACTAAATTTTATGCATCTCTGAATTAATCTATAAGGTGCAAATCTGCCCTGACTTCTGTACTAATAAAAGGTTTATAAAATTTAAGCTTGTTTATTTTGGAGCATCACATCAGTGTTTGCACACACTAAGTTTTTGAACGAATTAAGCCTGGTCGCCGGCAAGTGCCACAGGAGACTGGAATGATCCAGGACTGCCCCCCTGGCTCGCCCCCCCCCCCCACCCTGTGCCTGCTGCCCAGCCAGCAAAGGGCACAAGAAAAAAAGTGAAAGCAACTGGCTACAAAAAAGGTCGTGGTGCCATCTGGTGGACAAAGAGGCTCATTACATGTCTCTGAGTGCCTTTGTGTTTGCACGCAATAAATCCATGGATGCAATGCTTTAATTCCCAGCAAGCTGAATTAAACTACATCCAAGGAGTTTTAGTCTAATGCACCAGAAAGACTTTAAAAATGTCTGGAAAACATATTGTCTCTCCATAAGACTGCACTAAATATAAAATGGTTGCCTTTCTTGATGGGTTTTCACAAATGCAGCACACAATATTAAATAGCTAATTACATTTCTGTGTAAGGTCTTTTGTTATGTTTCAGAGTACACTGAAAACCTTATTGAAGTGGGTTCACAAAAGTGAGACAGTAACTGTACACCAACTTTGCTAACAAGCCATAATTTCCAAAACTTAATGGAATTCACCCATCCCTAATGAAAAGGCTTATTTTTACTGCAAGTTGTCAAAGGCTGCTCTGGAATTCATATTTCCAGAAGTACTGTAAAATGATGTATATACTTTCTCCTTTCAACCAGAGTTTAGTTCCGAGGGAGTATGAGGCAGCAAAGCTATTCTGCAGGCCTAACTCAGAGTGCCAAGAGCATAGAAATATTTGTCCATAAATGACCAGGTTTGCCCAGGAGATTCCTGAAACCAGAAGAACTATGTGTATCCATCTGAAATACTTGTTGGAATTCTTTAAAAAAAAAAAAGAAAGAAACATTGCTACTTCAGTACAAATCTAACATGTTTACTGCTACTATTTCAGTGTTTCAGACATATTAGGATTCCAGCTCCTACTTCCTGCATCAGATCTCTCACACTTTAGACAGTTTCCCTAGGTTTTGACTATGTGGCAAGTTTGAAGAGTGGTTTCTGAGGGGAGGGGAGTCCATGCCAAGGGGGGAAACAGATGCTGAAAGAACTGGAGCAGAACAGAACTGGACAAGAAGAGACATGGAAACAAAGGCAAAAAAGCAGTAATAGTAGATGCTGAAGCAGAAGGGAGAATGGGATGAAAAAGAATGATGGAAACAGGAAGCATATGACAGGATGAAGATTTAGAGCTAGAAATGTTGAGGAATATAAACAAGTGGGTATACCAGTGAAGAAAAAGAATGAAATGAAAAATGGACTATAGAGGGAAATAAACACCCAGAACTCTGGAACTTTGTAGTAAGTGCATCTCTGTAGCTTGGACTAACTAAGTAAATCTTCTTGCACAAGGTTTTCTTAGCAAAACCAGGACAATGTTTAGTGGCAGTTTGGGAATTTAAAGTTAATCCACCAGAACTAAAGATTAAGTTTGATTTAAGGCAAATAACCTTCCTCCCACTGTATTTTCATTGGCACGAAAAGCATCCTGGGACTAGTAGAAAATAAAGAGGAACCTCTCATATTCTATTCCTTCCTGTTGCACTGCCTCATTGTCTGACCTTGGGCAACTTGTTCAGTTAGTGCATCTGTAAAAGGTAGTCATACTTAAGGATCTTGTGAAAACAAACACTTTGAGAGTGCTTTGAAAATGAAGTGTGCGTGCTGGCAGGTAGGCCTGTGTGTATACCTTGCCAGGATTGTGAACCCAAAAAAGTTTACTTTATTGACAGTCTGCAAACTTTTTACTGGTAATCAAACATTTTTACTGACATGTTTATACTGATAGATATATATATTACATAATGCAAATGTAACTCTTATGCCAGACCCTGCCTGCTTCCAGGCACCAGTTAAGTGGATTCAGTTCAAATTTAGGAGTTTAGCGTGATTGTGAATGTGATTCCTGGGTTGATCAAAATGACATGTGCAGTCCTGCTTCCTGTTCCTGTGTTTGTCTCACCTGCCACGACTTGATGGGAGTAAATAAAGGTAACACTAACAGGTGAAAGCTTCCAGATTTTAATGATGACTACAACATGTTGCTCTCCACACTGCCACTGGCTCTTGCAGCTGTCGTGGGTTTAGGCATCCAGTGGTACAGCAAAAATTGGCAAACTCAGTTACCATTTGCTAGAGTTTGGAAAAACCAGGACTGCAGTTCATCCCACCCTCCACTGTCAGGAAAGGGACAGCCGCTTGCTGTCTCACTGCCGCATACAGCTGTTTGTAATCCTCTCTCTTACCTCACCCCTCCCAGGGCTGAGGCAAGCTCTCAAATGAGATACAGTTGTCCGGGCCATTGCATCAGCAGCCAGCCCCTTTCCCATGACCTTTAAAGTCTCTTAATTTGACATTGGGTACCTGTCTTGGAGGTCTCCCTGATGACTTCGCTCCCAGTGTTCCACTGGCACCACCGTCCTGAAGGGAAAACTTATCTTCTTTTCCCAGCCTGTGCCTCCGTGCAGGAAACTGCCTGTTGCCACTGGGCAGGAAGTCCTTAATTAGCAATCAACAAGTCTGCTACTCAGCTTCAGCAACGAGTTGCGGGTACTTAATGAGCAATTAACTTGTCTTGGGCAGCTCCATAATAGGGTCACTGGCTCCCTGTTACAGCAATCTACAGTAAACAAGCAAAAACATTTGGTTGCCAGTAAAGAGTCTGCAGTAAGAAAAATATTCTTAGTATGGCAAACCTGTTTGACTGCAGCAGGAGTTTTACACCCCTGAGAAGCTGCCTAGTCACCCCCAGACTCTAACCACACCCTACACTATGCTGCACCCCCAACTCCAACTGCTTAGAGTTATTATAGACAGCTCAATATTTTTTTATAGACTTTATGGACAGAATTTTTTAACCTGAATGTTGGCAATTCTACTCCATGTTCTTCTGCTCAAAAATAGGGGTGGAGGGGGGGAAATTGTTTAGTATTAGATTTCCCAAGAAAGCCTGGTCTCTTAACTATCAGTCCTGTCTTAAAGACACAGGAGGCTTGGCTAACTCAAATTCACAGACATCTCTGCTCTTAGTCTAAGTCCAGATTAAAAGTACCAAGTTACTAACGTAAGGTGGGGAGAAGGAAGAGCAATATTATCTCCAACCTTTATTAGACATGCTCTGTTTTCCTTAGTTGCTCTAAAATGGTTATTTGGAGAGTTGCCTGTGGTATGAAATTGAGAATATTTTTCAATTTAAGAATTACCTCTGCAAAAAGCAAAGGCATATGGTTACAAGAAAAAAGCCTCAAAATAGCATTATTGTTTTTCTTAAGCTTTTTAGAGAAATAGATAGGGTGCAAAGAAGGCACATGAGTCAGTCTGTTATACTGTTTTGTGTGTTACTATGAAGCTAAATAATATAATAAAACAACAACTCCAGACAAACTATAAGCATGCGCCTTACTTGTCAGAACACCAATATATTTCAGTTAGAAACTTTATGAAGCTCAAAAGCACTGAATTATCAAAACAGATCACTAGATCTCGGCATACAAACATCCTGAAATACTGTCATGATTGGGGAAGTCACTGTATGTGTTAAAAGGTGAAATTATGTACTGTTCTTGAGTTGCTATTGCACTCAACAAGCATTTCTAAAAGGTGCTGTTGCACTCAACAAGCATTTTTCAGTTCTGTCTGCAGGCTACTTTCTGTAGTTACCATGCACACTGTTGGAAAAGTTAGACTGACCCTAATCTTAACAAATGTTGCTATCTTTTATATGTGGGTTATATATTTATGGGAATGATCTGGGGGAAGAAAACTAATGGAGTCTAGGTAGGAAAGGAGAAACTCAGTGGATAAAGCACTCCCAGCTGGGAAACAGGGAACTCTATAACACATAAATATTTTATTAATAAATTATCAAACAGCCAACTTATATACAAAACAATAGGATCTTTGGGTAATTGACCATTAGATTTTTGTGGACTCAGTTAAAATGACTTCAGACATTGCTCAGCTGGATTATGGTATTGATATGCTCACATAAAGGTGACCAGAAGTATTGTGTTGATGCAGAGAATATGGTTTGTGAAAGACACCAGATGTAGCAGAGATAATTATCTTTTAAACAGTAAAGCATGAGTTCTCCCTATTGCAAGCCTCCAAATGAGACTCAAAGACATGGAGTCACCAGGCACTGGATGCAGGAAGTCTGTTCCAAATGACCAGTATTACTGGGAAATAGTGAGCTGCACATAAGGTCTTATAGACAGGAATACAGCCACGAATGGTTCTTAACAATTCAGTTTGAAAACCAAATGATTGGGGCACCTGTACGCTAGATCAGGCCTCTTGCCTCTGAGAAGGAAGGCAGCAGCTGCATTCTGCATGTTAAAAGTCTAGAAATGTGGGCTACACTGTTAGTTAGGGAAAGGGAAATAAAGACACAGATTACAGGACAGTTGAGTCAGGCCATTCAGGAGCTCAATAGAAAACCTGATATCCAAAACCATGTAATGTACTGTAATGTTGAGTTTCATGTAATGTTGTAACATTAACTATCACAAGTCAAAGGAGGCCAGGAAAAACTGATAGCCTAAACCCTAAACAAAGCTGAGTGCCAATATGCAACTACAAGAAAGAAATTGCTCACTGCAGTGACCTTTACCAAACATTTCCAACATTTCCTCCTAGGGAGATGCTACATGTTAAGAACAGACCATGGTTCTCTCCAATGGCTACATAACTTTCAACAACCTGAAGGACAACTGGCCAGGTGGTTGGAACAGTTAACTGAGCTCGACTATCAGATACTGTGCTGCCCTGAACGATAGCACCAGAATGCCAATCTCTTGTCCCAAAGGTCTTCTGCAATAGAAGTTGAACCCAAGCAGAGGTGATGAGGGTGCAGCCACTAACAACAGAAGAGTCAGCCTGGAGTAAACTAACCCTGGGTGCAAGGGAGGCCACAGGTTTGGCATACTGGTGTGCAAAGCAGTGGGAAAATACTGATCTTGAGAAATTAATAAGGTGGAAGGAAATTAATAAGGTGGAAAACTTCCAGAATTGGCCCAAGGACCCAAACTTATTCAAATAGTGATACCCAAGAAGGAAATACTAATAATCTTGCAAGCTTTGCATGAATTCAATACTGGGGGACATTTGGGCATGGAGAATATTTTGCGTAAGGTCCAGTCCCAGTATTTCTGGTTGGGCTGGAGAAACTGTCAGAGATTGATGTAGGTTGTGTGAGGTCTGCAGTGCATGAAAAGAAATGAGGAGCAATTCCAGGGCTCCCATAGCCTCCATGAAGGATAGACAACCCCTGGAGAGGATAGCCATGGATATCTTAAATGCTTTACCCATAATACCGCACGTAAACAAGTACATCCTAGTAGTGGCTGACTATTTTTCCAAGTGGGCAGAAGTGTACTCATTCCCTGACCAGGAGGCTCAGACTGGGGCAAAAGTTTTTGCTGAAAGATTCATGTGCTACCATGGTGTGCCTTGATGCCTCCACATGGACCAGGGGAGAAATTTTGAATCTCAGCTGTTTCACCACATCTGTGGCCAGCTGAAAATTAACAAAACCTGCACAACACCATACCACCCTGCAATGTGATGGGCTGGTGAAACAGTTTAACTGTACTCTGTTTGACATCCTGTCCTTTCTGATTGAAGACTATCAGACAACATGGGATGAGGTACAGGACAGACGTGGACAGTATGACAACCACAGGGAAACAATCAGTGGCACCCAGGAATGAAAACTATAGCGGGTTCCTGTTTGGAACTTGGAATTGATGCTTATGCTTGTGAAGTGTACTTCCAGTACAGACTGACCATATACACGTGAGGACAAAAGTCAGCAACAGATCAAATGGCATTCATACAAATTCCTGACTATACAGAGAATATAATATACAGTTGCTTAAACTACCTGATCAAACATTTCTCCAGGAAAAACAAAACATTATTTTAACTCTTACTTTCCTACACCATTGCCAGGGACTAGGGCGCCCTAATTCTAGAAGTGCAGAAACTGCCTGGGGAGAGCCCAAAGAGCCAGGCAGGAGCCCAGGTGCAGGTTGCCATGGCAACATGCTAAGGCGGAAATTGGCCTGCACCTGCACCTGGAAGGAAGGGGCAGGGCCTGCCTCATATATAAACCCTGGGCTGAGGGTTTTCTACACATTTTATTTATTTTAAAATTAAGTGTCCACCTCCTAGCCAACAGAGGCTGAGTCTAAAATGTATGCACTTCTTTTCACCGAGCAAACCCAGCAAGTCGAACAACAGCTACTACCCACACAGTTGTCACCTGCTCACAATACCCAGGTATACCCAGCCCCACCAATCCTTTTAGTAGCTCCAGCTAAGTGTCACTGCCACAAACTACTTCTGTGGCCTGCTCTGGGACCACCAACATGTCACCTATCCCATGAGAAGGTCAGGAAAAACTCAGGCCCTCTTATTTTCCAGCTACTTCCACTGCACGGCCAGCCAGATCACCTTAACACCATCACTTGCATGCCAAACCTTGTGGTACTTCCCAATATTCCCACCATTTGCCAGCACCCTATATGCAAATTCTATACAATGAAAAATTTCCCCAAGGTCATTGGTGCTGTCAGTGATATTTACATCAGCATCTGCTAGCTTCCCCAGGATGCTCACTTCTTTTTGCCATCACCAAACATACACAGTCAATATGATGGCCATTGCCAAATCCTACCTTGAGTTCACCAGTTTGATAGCCAGCCTCCCCAGGTCCTGCCACGATATCTATGTGTATGTTACCTGGGTGCACCCAAGTATGTGCTCTCCTCTCCAAATAGAAGGGATAGGTAGCTAGGCAGGAATGCTGTGAGAGGGATCTGCAAAATACTGGCCAGTTCCCTCTATTCCCTATAGAGTCAGGCCAGGACGAGGGATAGCTTAACTATATACAAATTTATTTGTATATACAAGATCTTAAAGGAAAGTGATATTTATAAACATATATACAATATACAGTTTTCATACAATGCTATATTCTGCAAATAGAGACTAGAGGATTACGCCACTTCAAGGGGCATCACACCCTGCACAGGTAAGTAGCTAGTCTGAGACAGGTGAGAAAGAGGTAAATACAGGTGAACCACAGAGAAGATATCAACAAGGGTTTCAGTATACACACACACGTTATACTTAGTGACACAGATACTATGAGGGATGTTATAAGATGTTTATAACAAACAAGCAACAAATCACATTATAAATAACAAAATATGAGGCACTGTCTACAACATAATAGGCGCCTGCAAATCCCTCAGTATCAGCGTCACTAAGCATACTGAACTCCCCTTTGTTGGCTTGGAGCCTTGGCACCGTTCCCAGGAGGGGAAAAAGAAGGAGTCCTCAGTGCTTTTCAGCCCCTCCTTGGCCTAGCTGGGACCCTTTCCTCACAGAGCCCTCTGCTAGCCCTTCCCTTGCCAGTGGGCTTCCTCCCCATGGGACTGCTTTCCCCAACAACTCACAGCTCCAGCAGGTGATGCACCTCGTCACCCCAGGTGGGTGCTCCCTCAACTAATGCTGACCCAAGACCTCTGGCTCCTGTGGGGTCACGGGTCCCCTCGCAGCCCAGTGCCCGACCACAGGCACCGAGGGCTTGGCCTTCCGCTCAAGGTTGGGGATCAGACTGCCTTCTGCAGGGTAGGTCTCAAACTCAAGACTATCCATCTGTTGTCTCTGTGTAGGGGATGGTGGCAACCCATCTAGCTGTGGCTCCTCACTGCCATACAATGGCTCAAAGGCAAAATTGAAGAGCTATAACCATGAGTGCTCCTGTCATCTGGGAGACAAGAAACAGGCAATTTAAATTTACCATTCTAGGTATGGTATCACAGGGCAGCTTTGGTGCTGGGAGCTTGGAGACTGACCTGCCTGCTCTGGTGCTGGGAGGCAAGTGCCAGGCTGCCCCTGACAGGGGTAAGGAGCCTCCTGGGGTGTCCCTGTGTTGCATACTAAATTACTGTCCGTGGCTCTCCTGTACAGAGAGGGAAATACCCATTCGAGGGTAGATTACTTGCAGAAAGTAATGCTATGTAGCAATGCCAGGAACTTCTCTCTGTCAGGAATCCTCCTGGTCTACAACTGCTATAAGCAGGTTTGATATGTGCCCTGCCTGTTCAGCAAGGTGCTGGGGAAGTCCCAGAAATGCCCAAAGAGGGTCAGTGCCCTCCCATCGCCCCTATGTAGGTGGACATATATATATAAAAGTTTCTGCCCACTTGGATGTGCATATATAGATGTAGAAGACATCCTCCTCCCCCACCCCCATGGCCTTTTAGCAGATTCCTATACTTAAAATGGGACCCACAGAGGGAAATAGGAAGCCATTTACGTTGTGATATCCAGATCACTTTTTCTGGCCCTACATCTATGGAAAGTAATGGAATGTCATCTCATACGTTCTTTGCAACTTTCCTTTTTACCTGATACACAGTATACAGTATAAGTACTATTTATTTCATGGGGGGTTTTTTACCAGAGCTTATAGGATAAATAACTTCATCTAAACAAAAGTTCTGTTTTCTGTCCCATATCCACTTCAAATGTGACTAGTGGCATTTGGTTTTTGGAATGAACTGGCTCACTAGCTATGACTGCACTAGTAAATTCACCACAAAACTGATTCACCACTGTCCAGTATCGCTAAGAAAGTCATTCTGAACTAAAATTGTCTGATATCCATCTGAAGCTTGGCTGTCATTTCTGATAATGCTTACCTCTGCTGTTCACTGTGCCCATCTAAGCCTGATCAACTGCTCCCGAGTGTCTCAGGGCTGGGTGGTACATACTCAGGATTCGTCTGCCTCGGACACTAGCATCCATTGTGTGCCATCTCTTATGGGAAACTCCCTTTGCTCACTATCGGTGTGGCTGAGACAGTGTGGGGGTGATGTCGTCAGCTGCTGCTGGGAAAGACATTCAAAAGCTGGTGTGGGACAGCAAGACAGGGAGCAGCAGCAGCAGTGGCAGCTACAAGGCAGCTGTAAACTCCTGGCTGACACACCCAGCCATACTAAACCTTGGAAGAGGGGAGATCCCTGGAAGGAACAGAGCTGGTCAGAAGGACAATGCCTGGCAAGATGAACATGCCCTGTCAAAACCACTTTTAAAGTCTATGAAATTATGATGGAGTTCTTTTTGGTGGTCATGATAGTTTTTGCACATGATTCTGAGGTTGAAGATTTTTTCTGTCATGCTTCTTCCAGATCTGAATCCAGCTTGTTCTTCTGCTAATACAGCCTCTATTTGCAGCTTAAGCCTATTTAGTATTATTCTAAGAAGCGATTTACTTGGATGACTGATGAGGCTAATGATGCGGTAGTTTGGACATCCTCATGTCCAAACGATTTTGATCAAGCATCAATGCACACAAGACCTGAACATTTCCAGGAGCCAATATTGGCAGTAAGCATAATTTAGTGATGATGTTAGTTAAACTTCAACTGAAGAATATCACTAGCAAAAAGTCACCAGGAGTTTGGTGTAGACTAGAAGAACTAAAAGATCCAGCAAACACTAACTGACTTACAGAACATTACAGGTGGCTTCTCTCAAGCACTGAGCGAAACTGTGAAAGAAGTACTTGGAAGAGCAAAGAAGCAGCAGCAGCCATGGATGAATGATAAAATCATAGAAATGTGTGATGCACACAGAAAACTAAATTATTTCAATCAAACTAGGATAGCCTTCAATGCAGAGATGCTAACAATAAAAGTGAGAAATGAAAAAAGGAAAGCAAAAGAGAACTGGATCCTAGGCAGAGGTGAAGGGATTCAAAGAGGCTGTGAACACAGTAAGAAAGTTTTGAGAGGCTGTAAAACACAGTAAGAAAGTTTTTGAAAGCATGAAAAAGATAACCAAGATGTATCAAGCAAAAACAAACTGCAACAGAAGACAAAAATGGTGACTTGGTTTCTGAAAACGGTGCAATACACAAATATTAGCAGAGTATGCGAAAGAAGTATATAATCACAATATCAAAACAGATCCAGAGTAATAACTCAACTAGAGAAGGCTGATCTAGAACTGTAAAAAAAGATCAAAGCTTAGACATCAAAAGATAAGAAGCAGATGAAGCTATCAGAAGCATGAAGAAGGAAAAAGCAACTGGCCTGGACAATATACCCACAGAATTGTTAAAAATATTAAAAACAGGAAACAAGACAATTGATGTACTGTACAAAATCTGCAATATGATATAGAAAATGAAAACCTGGCCAACACAGATAAACTCAATAATCATCCCTATCCCAAAGAAAGGGAATGTACACCAGTTATTTCTTTGACCTTTATTTAACAAGATTTATTTATTTAACAGTGAATTTGGCAAGAGAAAGGAACATCATTATCCTTACATAATATGTAAAACAATAGTTTCCTTCATGAAAACATCTAAGACAAAAGGGAAATTTCATTGTGAATCCTGGCACTCCCAGAGCCAAACCTCTTGAAGATATGAACAACATTAGCAAACGCAGGTAGAAAATACTGACCTATCCTGAGCAAGGAAATTATTACATACAGTTGAGGGGTTTTTGGACACCCACAGTACAATGATGACAGAGCATGTTGTTGCCTATATTGGATGAAAACAACTTTTGAACAACTTAAATGTATTGAGGATAAAGCACAGTCCTCAATTGTTGGAATTTTTGGATTGTTGGAATTTTATTTTATGTATAAATGTATATTGCAGACAGTTAGTTGTACCGTCTTGCGGCTGAAATTTTGGATTTTTATTTAAGATCTGTCACTAGAAGCCTACATCTGAAAGAAGCTGACTTGTCATAGCCATTTATTTGTCTTTAGTTATCTGAAAAGGTAAACCTTGGATATTTTCTGTGAATATTACTCTGAGATACTAAACCTTT
Organism: Crocodylus porosus; assembly: GCF_001723895.1. Lineage (NCBI taxonomy): Eukaryota > Metazoa > Chordata > Crocodylia > Crocodylidae > Crocodylus > Crocodylus porosus. The sequence goes on along the minus strand of NW_017728906.1, from coordinate 7,752,304 downwards.
TGGTAAGCTAAATCTTTAACCTATACAGAGCAGGTAAAGAAATGTATTGTGTGCATTTAGTATATTGATTACTAGATTTAAATAGCATTACATCTAGCAGTAAACTGTATTATGTTGCTTTCAGTGTGGTACCTAACATGCTTTCAGAAATGCAGGGAGACTCGGAATAAATTTAGAGTCTCAGAAAAAGCATAACCACTGTAGATCAAACTAGGCAAGGTTCAGACGCCAAAGTTTAGGTGCAAAATTTCCTGAAGCATGACAGGAAAGACGTAGCTTCAAACTACATATAGATTAAGCAGGGCCTTGAACCTACATCTCCTGTTTTCTTGGGAAGTGCCTTACCACTAGGATACTTATGTAAAACACAAGACAGCCCTCTTCCTTCTTCATCTTACTGATACCAGTCATATTTATTTACCCAGATAAAATTTCAGGACGTAGGTACAAGTGCACAGAGCCTGTCCAGTCAGAGAGCAGTCTACAAAGATTAGGATTGTTTGCTATTTGTAAATGCCAAAAACAACAGTTACATGGCTAGGTAAGTGCCATTTGGACACACAGAATGTGTCCAGACAAGCATGCACCTGCCTCTTGCAGCGTCTCAAAGCAGTTTGAGACGCTGCAAGAGGCATACTGGGGACACAAATGTGTTCCCCATGCTGCATATTTGTAGTGCAGGCTCTAAATTTGATACCTGGAAATCCAAGTATCAAAAAAAAACAAACCAAAAACCATGGAAAAAAAGGCAGGCAAAGAATGGTCCAGGACTGTGCCCCAAGGCAACCTGGAGATGGGTCCTCCACAGAGACACTCTGGTATCTCGTCAGAGCATCTATTTTGGTGCGTCTGCTGTCCCAGCTTGTGGGGCATGCTCTCTCAACATGCTGGGGTAAGCAGAAGTGGGTCAAGGCTGTAGTGTGACTGGGACCCGGGCACTGGGTAAGTTAGCAGCTGTGGGGGGGGTTTATGGTGGGGGGTGTGTAAGGAGGTGTGAGACATGGCAGAGGGATGTAGGGGGGATGTGGGGAGTGGCAGGGCATGTGCGGGGATGTGGGGTTTGTGGGGAGGGCTGTTACATGCCTACCCCTGCACCTACCCTCTGTGGCACTGGTGGCAGCAGCCAGCAGAGCCATGGCTTGGCTGAAGGCATAGCCTGCAGCAGTGTGGAACTGCCTGATGCAGGCTCTGTACATGCTGAAGAGACCGGACCTGGCCCGGCCTACTAACACAATGCACAGCTTTGGACAAGATCAGGACAGCCGTGCGCTAATGAGCCAGGCCAAGTTGGATCTGTCCAGCACAAAGCCCGTGTCAGGCAGTGCTGCACCACCACAGGGCTATGCCCACAGCTGTGTCTGCTGCAGGGAATGGGTGGGGGGTCAGACATGTGGTGGACCCGCTAAGGACCTCCGCAGCGACCCAGTGCCATCCTGCAGAAAAAACCCAGTGCCCACCTCTGGAATCAAGCCAGGACCTTGGGGCAGGGGGGGCAGGGGGAGGGAGAAATCAGCAGGGTGTGGACGCATTGCCAGATCATGGACAGGACCAGCTGGTTTAACACCAGTGCCCTCCCATACAAGGAGAGACACTGTAGCAGTCCTGCCCATGCCTGAAGCATGGGGTGGGGGGGAGGGCTTGGTAGCCCCTCCACGAGGGGCCTGGCCAGTGAGACCTCCTGACCCCACTAGCTCCCCATTAGAGTCTCACTTGCCCCCGCAGTGGGGATTACAGGCTTGTCTACTCCGAGAGGGGGTCTGTTGGACTCTGCCCCCAGGGTGGGGGTTGTAGAGACATGCACCCCCTCGTGGGCCTGGCTGGAATCTGCCCCCACAGCAGGGGCTGCAGGAAGTCCTGCAGGGGCATCTGCTCTCCCAGAAGGCTTCTGCTCTGCCATTGCTTCAAATAAGGGAGAGGGAAACCAAAAAAGAAAAAGCAAAAATCACAGCAGGGCTAGTGAATCCAATAGGGGCAGGCTGGGGCTGTGGGGGTTAAGGGAAGGGGCAAGGGGGCTGAAGCTCACTGAGCTATAGCCCCACAGGAAACTGGGCAGGCTATACCTGGGGAAGGTGGCGGGGGGGAGACTTACAAGGACTGAGGAGACTTGAGCTGGCTTAGTAAGCAACAGAACAAACACTAGGGCAGGGGAATGGACCACAGGACTTACCACACAGGAGCAAAACACACAGGGGAGGCTGCTGAGGCAGATGTAAGAGATGGATGGAGTGGTAGAGGGGCTTTGTTTGTTGAAGGTCAGTCCAGGAGCCCATCAGGCCTCCAGCCAGGGCAGCAGGCAGGAAAACAGCACAGGATCAGATGTGGTGAGGCAGCTGTGAGGGTGTACAGGAGCGAACAGCCAATTAGGGAAATAATCCAGTGCAGGTGCGGTACAGGGCAATGCACGGCAGCACGGCAGGGAATTCCTCCCTCTCCCCTGAGGGGGGCAGTGGCAGCAGTGGTAGCAGCTGTTCAGGTCAGCCACTCGAGGCATGTTGCAGGTAAAGGTGAAAGTGAAGGTGAAGGCAGGGGGGCGGCCTGCTCAGGCAACTGGGGCAGGTAAGGCGCCCTTAGACACCAGCAATGATGGTGGGCAAGGAGCCTGTAGGCATTGCAGGCCCCCTCCCCAGGCTGTCCCCGGGCCGTGGCTTGGTGACAGACTGGGCAGCAGGCTGGAACAGGAGTGCAGAAACTGGAGTACGGTGATGGGGTGTGGTGGGGATGTAGTGGGTCCCCTGACCCCCACAGCAGCATGTGGCAGAGGACCCCCTCCCCATGAGGGGGTGGGGGAGTGGCAACAGCAGCCATAGGAGCAGCAGCCTGGGGTAGGAAGGGACACAGCCAACTTCCCCTAGAAGCTCCTGTGGGCAAGTAGCCTTAAGCTGCTTGCCAGCAGAGCTTTTTATACTGCTGAGGCCAGCATAGCTGCTGGCCCCAGCCTCCAGCTCCCCTTGGCTGCAGATCCAGGAGGAGCTGGGCAGGGTCAGTTTGCCCCAAGTGGCACAACTTGCCTCTCACTGTTCTGGCATGTGTGCCAAAGCAAAAATCCCCAGCAAAAAATTTGTGCTGCTCTTACCTGAGCTGCTGCCAGCATACATTCCTGCATGTGTGTATGCACCCATGAAAATTAAATGAGATTCTGCACAAAGAGTTCATACTTGTTGAGTTGATTGTTTTAAGCCTATCTTCAGACTCTGGCAGATTGACATAGAATGGTCATGTAGATGGCTGTTGGATCATTGTCCACTAGTCGCCGAATCAGAACCTGATAACTTATTTTAGAAACAATCAACTTTACCCAACTGCTATACATCTGGGTTGGATTTGAAATAGGGGGTCTCTGCATTGCAATACTTAGTCTCTTTGCAAACCAGTTCCCATTTCACTCATCTCGTGATCTTGCAAATCCATGGACATGCAATTAAAATGGGCACACAGTGAAATCCTGGTGGTGATCACGTGCCTTAGGAAGAGTGACCAACAAGCAGTGAGAAGACAGAGCTGGCAACACCTGGGATTTTTTGGAAGACCTGTTCTTTCTCTCCTTTTTTATTTATCACCAAGTGAAGTATTGAGGGGGGGCTGTTAAACTAGTTAGTCAGTATGACATCCTGGAATTTATTACATTTCTCCTCTTACTGACTTTTGCATTAGATTGGTTTACAGTAGATTTCACCTCCCGCTCCCTCTCCAACTACTGTCTTATAGCCAGAGCTGAGTACCTTGAAAGTCAAGCTGTGTTTTTGCTGGCTTATATACAGTGATCAGTAATAAGACTCCTACAACTGGAACTTACCTAACATTTTTTTTAAATGTATAAATCACAAGACAGAATAGACTTGATCTCCAGTAACTGAACTGGCAAGCAGTATTAGGAAATTTATTTGTCAGTAAACACGTGACTCAGGCAGAAACAGCCAGGTTTTTGAAGATTGTATAGTTACCTTTATGCATAACAGATGTTTGCATGTGTATATTAGCTTGTTATTTACACCTAAAAAACAATTAGTATGAATTTTGTTTATGTAATTTATGCAGTCATATGACCCATTGGCTAGCATGTTTAAAGTCAACTTCAATTGGCTATGCAGTGAATATGAGTGCATTACAGCCCCAGACAGAGGTATAGCTTTGTAGCTCACAGGCCACATTTACATGAAATGCTTATTGTGCAGTAGCTCATTACTACTGCACTGTAGCATTGAATGGCTCAAACCATGATGCAACGCTACTGCACAGTCAGCATCACCAGGAAGCCATGCAGGGATGCTACTACACTGTAACGCCGGTTACTGCACAGACATTTAGTACATGGATATGCAAGTACCAAATAACTGTGTAGTAACAACTGCACAGTGAGCATCTCATGTAGACACAACCACTATGTAGCAGCTCATTCTATCATCTCCAAAGGCCCCAAATTTTAATCCACAATGTGTGCACCCAGATAATGGTTGTCGCAGTTACAAGGCCTTACTTGCTCTTCCTAAACCAAAGCTTTTGGTTACATGATAACAAAGATGCCATCTTTCCTTCATGATCATAAAGCATATGTTTTTTACTTTCTTGATTTTAAACTGCAGCTGGCAGTAAAGACTCAGGCCTGCTCTGACAGGGTCAGATCACACAGCTCCAGAACTGTTAGCAGCATCTGGTCCCTAATTCAGACAGGCTGCCAGCTGCTATCAACACCAAAAGTAGCAGTAATGGGAAACTCATAGCTTTTCCTTAGATAAGGCTTTATTTTCAGCTATGTTCCTCTAGATTGGCTGTGTTATTCTCAAAAGGCCAAAGGAGTTACAGAACGATAGATAAAGCTTGTTTATTCTAACAGCATCTTAGCCTACCGATCTGATGTTCTCTCTAGTTCTCTCCTGCAATTCCCAGGCAAATGTAATAACTTAAACATAACCCTCGTAAGATATCCACACGTCTCCCCCTTTTACATGTAACATATCCCCATGTAATACTAACAATGGAAGTTTATTTAAAGTTTAGCCCATTGTTAAAGCCCATTTTAACAGGTTTCTATTAGTCTTTGTGTTGGCTTTTTAGGTCTAAGTGATCTTTTCAGTTTCTCTGCATTCTCAATCTTTATTGGTTCAGTTCTTGTTTGGTTTCCTGGGTCTAGTTCTGTGCGATTTTCAACCTCCTCTGCCATTTCTTGTTCATTTGATGTTAGCCCTACTTCCTTTGGTGAATCTTCTGATGCTGCCTCTTTTCCCTCCTTTGCAAGCTGCAAGTGTTGTCTGTTCCTTCTTTATACCCATCTGTAACCCGGGCAGTACTCAAAGAGGTACCCTCTCTCCAACTGAAGGGATCAAAGCAGGTGCACAAGCACTGTGGGAGGTGTAGGGGATCTCCTCCTCCTTTAGAGCAGAGCCAGACCACCAATGGGGACTTAACCATATACCTTTTAATACTTGGAACATAAACAGGCATAAATCAGAGGGTATAGTGGACACTACAATGCCCCAAGGGGGCAGGATTCAACAAAGGTTAGACACTTACAATCACTGACAAAAAAACAGGGTTAACAAAATATAAAACACAAACAGCAGAACAAACAATATGGGTTGGTGACATATAAAAAAGGCACAAAATGCAAAATGTCAAATGACAAGGAAATATAGGGCCTTAGTACCTGGAGGGGGAGAAAACACAGTGGCCCCTTTCCACTGCAAGAAGATTTGCTTCTTGTTAGCTCACTCATCCCAAATCACTTCAACTGGGACTTGAACCCAGATCTCCCACTGGTGGCACTGCTCCAGCCTGCTAGGGGTCTTGACCTTCCTGGAGCCCCAGCCTCACATCGAGCTGCCTGGCCTCTGATTGAAGGAGCTGGAAGCAGAGCTGGGAACCCCTCAGGTCACTGCTCAGATCCTTACTGGAGTGGGGGGAGCCTCTCCTGTTGGCTGCAGCCTCTCGTAGGGGATCCTGGAGCCCAGTGGGGAGCCCCTCCTGCCGGCCACAGGCTGTGCTGCTGAGAGTCCCGCTGCTGCCTGCAAGTCCTGCTCTTTCAGGCTCTTTCAGGGCACTGCTCCTGCCCTGCTGGCTCAGCTCTGTGAAGCTCCTTCCTTGTTGTCCCTCGCTGGTCTCTCTCCTGAGTCAGCCCATGCTGCCCCTTTTATCCCACTCCAGCTGACCCAAGGGTCCAATCAGGACATGGGGGGTAAGTCTCTGGGGCTTGATTGGTACAGAAAGGGAATCCAAGTCCTCCAATCATCTTTTACCCCTTCAAAACCCCTGGGCCAAATCATTACCAGATTGGTGAGGAAAGGGAATCCCAAGTCCTCCAATCATCTTTTGCCCTTTCAAAACCCCTGGGCCAGGTCACTGCCCGCCAGCCCGTCACACATCCTTCTGGTGTGACTACTTTCTGGATCTGGGAGCTATGTGATAGGAAACTAGTGCTTTTTGTTTCCACGTTTGTCCATCTGAAATAAGCACAGTATCTTCATTGTGCAGCTGTGGTAACTCCCTGGAACCCCTGTCATAGTATCATTTTTGTTTGAGTTTGTCAATTTTTTTAATATTTTCACATCTTACTTTTTATTCTGATGAGCATCCACAAGATTTGGCAGCCTAGTTTTGAGTTTCCTGTTAAACAGTATTTCTGCTGGGAACAATCCCATGTTTCACAGGTGTTGCCCTGTAATTAAAGTGATAGGTAAACATTAGTGTGTGAATCTGTAGCTTTTTCCAACAATTTCTTCACTGTTTGTACTCCATTTTCCACCAGACCATTGGACTGTGAGTATTTAGGGCTTGAAGTGTGACGGAATCCATATTTCTTTGCAAAGTCTTTAAACTCAGAACAGTTGAATTGAGATCCATTGTCTGCTTTCACAATCTGTTGAATCCCATGTCTAGCAAAAAATCAATTTGATGTGAGTTATGACATGGTTTGCTGTTGTGCTTTCAAGCAATGCAGTTTCAGGATAGTGAGAATAATAATCTAACACTAATATATTATTTATTCCTGCATGCATGAGTAAGTCAATGCTCACTTGATACCACAAAGCTCTGGGCTTCTCCATGACTATTATGGGCTCTTTTCTTTGTGCTGATCTGTACTTTAGGCATGTTGCACAAGTCTTTACAGTATCTTCTATGTCATTATTTATGTTAGGCCAATATAGAGCACCCCTCGCTCTCGTTTTGCATTTTTCAATGCCTAAATGCCCCTGTTTAACATGTCTTTCTTTAGCGCTGCTCAAACAACAAATCATTAGCCTTTCAACAAAATGCCATCCAGTAGTGACAGCTCTTACTTGAACTGAGAGGAGGAGCAAGGTATATGTTTTCCAGGCCAACCATCACAAATAGGTGTAATCACTTCTTTGTAATGTGGTGTCCTGAGCAGTAGCTTCTGCAATTAGTAGCCACATTTTATCTGCGACAGGCATCATGCTTTTAATTAGATTAATATATACTATGTCTGAGTCTAGAGTTGTGTCATTTTTTGTTGTGTCATATGCTCTGGACAAGGTATGTGAAATAAGTAGATGTTTTCCTGCTGTGTACTGTAGGTCTAGATCACACATTTGTGGTTGAAAGAAGTCTCTGTAATCTGGGTGGCATGTCTGATATCCCTTTCTTTGCTACAGTTACCAAAGGTTTATGATCAGCTTCAGTTATCAAAGGCTTCCCATAGATGAATATATGAAATTTCTTGCAGCCGTATACCAGAGCTAAACTTTCTTTCTAAATTTGTGCATATAGATACTGACTTTGGTGGGAGTATTTGGGTCTCTTACTTTTATCTTGTTAACTCTGTTAACAGTATTCCTATGCCTTCAAATGCATCATAAAACTCTTCTTCTATGTTCTTGCTTTCTAGTCCTTCAGTGGCAACCATTCTCTTAATCAAACCTATAGTTTTACATGTTTGCAAACCAATAGTTGGCACTAGCTTTCCTAGTACTGTTACAAACTGAACTTTTACTGTATTACCCTTAGTCTAACATGCAGTACACAAATACCCTTGGTTGCAATCATGTATCCATTATATACTCTAAGCCTCACTTTCTTATTCTATTAGTACACAGGTTTAGTTTTCATTTTTTCAATAATGTATTCTGGTATTACATTGACCTGTGCCCCTGTATCTAATTTAAAAGTTACCATTAGTCTATTGGTGTCCAGGGTGATTGTCCAATCCTCAGAAGAACAAACTTCTTCTTGCATTGTGCTAATGAGGAATTTGTCCTCTTCCTTGTTGCATAGAGCATGTACCTGCCATTTGTTATGTGAAACATCTTGCTCTTTTTTGTAAACTCTTGCAAAGTTATGGAATCTTTTGCATTTCACAGATTCACAGACGTTTAGATTGCCGTGCTTACCAAATGCAGGGCATTGTATGAGTCTGTGCTAACCGCAACTGCAGCAGACCATTGTTTCTTCAAGCAATTCTCTTTGACCTTTGCTTGCCTGCTTCATAGTGAGATCCTCCTTTCTGTATTGTTTGTGTGTTGCCTTAGGTTTTTGCGGTCTTATAATCCTGCCTAGTTCAGCTTGTTCTGCTTTTTCTTCCAGCTTCTGTTTGTATTCTCAGCTGTTTGGCACATTCAAACTGTCTTTTCCAAATTAAGCACACAATCCTGTAGCAATCTTTTCCTAAGGCTTATATCCCTTATACCTAATACTATTTGATCTCTGATCGTGGACTCTTTTAGGTCTCCAAAGTTGCGTGTCTGGCTCAGCAGTCTGAGGTCTTTGACAAACTCCTCTATTGTCTCACATTCTTTCTGCTGTCTCATATGGAAATTATACCATTCAAAGGTTTTGATTTGTTTGCATACACAACAGTCCTCAAAAAAAATTATGATTGTGTCATAGCTTTTCTGTTCTACTTCTCACAATTGTAGGCTATTATAAAGAGGCAAATATTCTGGGCCTGCTATATTTTAAAAAATAAATACCTTGAGTGAATCTTCCTTCTCTGTAACTCCACTGGCTGTCATATATATGGTGAAGCTCTGCTTAAATTTCTTCCAGTTTTCTGCTGCTTTGCTAGAAAGCTTTAACTCCTCTGAAATTCTGAGATGCTCTATTTTTCTATCTTTCTTCATATCCCAATCCTGGTACCATGTGTTATTCTCAAAAGACCAAGGAGTTAAACTTATAGAATGATAAATCTTGTCTATTCCAAGAGCTGCCTTAACCTACAGATCCGCTGTTCCCTCCTGTAATCCCCAGGCCAATTAACCAACATATACATAACACTCTTGAAGGTAGCCACACACTGTTCACAACCACTATTTTGGCAAAATATTTATTGGTATACTGCCACAGAAATTAGTAAGAGTGTTTATATCATAGTATTTTTGTACATAAGTAGGAAAGAAAAATAAGATTGTGAAGGAAATCTAAAGAAGTCTTTATATACATGGATGGACTAAAACTGTTACATCTCTGAAATGAGTTCTAACTGACTACATGACCACTCAATATGTATCTTTTAGAGAAGTTATTTGGAATTGCATTTATAGTTGATTTCTACCATTACTACCTATAAAACCTTGCTTCCAGTCCATATTAGTACATATACTTTCACTACAACCAAAATTATCATGCAACTGCAAAAAAAACCCAAACAGTAAATGCTGACAACTAACTTTCAGGGATATGGATTGTAGCCATGTTGTTCTAAAGGCATAGGCAGTCAAAACTCTTGGGGTAAAAGTGATATCTTTTATTAGACCAACTAAATAGTTGCAAAAAAAAAATAAATTATTTGCAAGCATTCAGGCACACACGCCCATCATCAGACAAAGGAGAATTCAAAGATGTCAAAATCTCTCTCAGGTAGAAAAGAAACTTCATCATGCAAAGGGGAAACAAGAGATGGCAGGGTTTCTCCTAGGTGGAAAAGCCAGTTTGTAAAAAGCTTATCTGTGAGACTGCAAATGAGGACTAGACAAAGGCTGAAGCAGTCAGGTTACCTGAAGGTGTCAGATGGCAGGCAGGCAGGGTGGTGAATTTGGTTTCTTTCTTGTTTGTTCTTGTTCACTAACCTTAGAATTCATTAATAATGGCATCATTGGTAGTGGATGCTAGCATCTTTCAATAAACTTACTGTGCTTGTCCCAAAATCATTTTATTTATAAAGGCAAACACTGCAATAGAGCACTTTTAGCAGAATAGATAAAATATGAAATCATAAATTTCCTTCTTGCTCCCCTCAAGTACTACACCTTATTTTAGCACTCATTAACTCCTTCTATCTGCAAGGAATTAACATAGCACCATCTATCATTGTGATTACTATGCATATACTACATTCTTCCATCAGCTTCTTTCCATCTTGACTAATTGAGTGCTATATTTGCACAGTGCCTAGTACAATGACACCCTTACACCACATTTAGGGCTTCAGGAAGCACAAGAATGCAGATTTTAAGAAAGCAACAAAATTGGGCCATGAAATTTTAATGTCAATGAGTGTGTAGGTGTTGTAAAGAGTATCCCTATTCTTGTCAAGGAAGAGGATTAAAATAATGTTAAGCATTAAAAACGCAACAACAGTTATATCCTGTTTAAAGACATTTGGTCCATTTTAACATTTCTTATTTTGCAGTTTTAAATATGATTTAGTTGGCTTGCTGAATTTTGTTTTTTTCCTGAAAGATTTCCAAATGGTTGTAAAGAAAGTCCAGTATTTCTTTACACATCTATCTTTAAACTTTTAGCTGATACTTATGCCCTATGCTTTAAATTTGGGATTAATACCTTACCAAATATCTTGGGGTTTCAAACTTCTGGGGTTTCAAAAATTGGGGTTTCAAACTGAACAACATTTCTTTTTGGCAAAGTTTGTTGGTAATCTTGATTTTTTTTTTCTGCTGTTAATATTGTTCTTCTGTTTCTCTTCCTGTGTTTAGTTATAGAGTCAGCCTGCCGTACTCTAATCTCCAGTGTTCCCTAGAAACCATATGCTGTTTGGATCTTCAGTGGCACTGCCCAAATCTGGATTTCTAAGAATTTTTCTTAGTGATGTTATGCTGAGTCAATGAATGTCCTTTGAGACCACAAATGCACAGGATCATAGAAAAGCAGGGATGGAACAGACATCACAGGTTCATCTAGTCCTGTCCAAGGCAGGACAATCCCTGATTAAGCCATCCCAGCCAAGTGTCTGCCCAACCTGCCCTTAAAAATGTCTAGGGATGAAGAGTCCACAACTTCTCTAGATAGCCTGTTCCGATGCTTGACCACCTTCAGTCAGGAAGTTCCTAATTATCTCCAATCTAAATTTCCTCTGCAATCTTGAGGAAATTTGAGGCCATTGCTCCTAGTTCTGTCACCAATAGCCACAGAGAAAAGCCCCTCTTCATCCTGTCTATAATAGCTGTTCAGGTATTTGAAGTTTGCTATCCAATCACCATTCAGTCTTGTCTTCTCCAAGCTAAATAATCCTAGCTCTTTTCACCTTTAGTCATAAATCTTGCCCCTAATACTTTTTGTCACTCTGTGAAGGACTCCTTCCAATTTGTCCACATCTTTTTTGAAGTGTGGGGCCCAAAGCTGGACACAGTTGTCCAGGTGAGGCCTCATCAGTGCTGAATAGAGAGGAAGAATCACTTCCTTTGATCAGCAAATGACACTCCTGTGAAAACAACTGTTGGCCTCTTTTGCAACAAGAACGTAGTGTTGGCTCATATTCAGGTGATGGTTTCCTAAAACCCCTAGATCCATCTCTAAAGTACCACAGTCTACCCAGTAATTCTCCAGTCTGTTTTTGTGCATGCAAGTATTTTGTCCCAAATGCAAGACTTTGCACTTCTTGTTGATTATCACCTGGTTGATTGTGGACCACTTCCCTAGTTTATCTGGATCATTCTGGATCCTAGCCATGCCCTCCAGAGTGTCTGCAACTCCATCCAAATTGGTGTCTTTTGCAAACTGGATAAGCATATACTCAATCCTATCATCTAAATTATTAATGAAGATGTTGAACAATATTGGACCTAGGGCAGATCCTTGGAGAACCCTACGTGATAACTCCTCCCAAATAGACATTGAGCCATTGGTGACTACTCATTTAGGATGATGATTTAACTAGCTATGTATCCACCTGACAGTACTTTCATCTAGTCCAGAGGTGGGCAAAATACAGCCCACAGTTCCTAATGCACACTAAGTAAACAGCATTGTTTTTAAGTGACACTTAATGCATGTTAGCTAAATAACATGGGGCATTTGTACACATGCTTGCACCACAGCATTGGACACTTTTAAAAGCACCCAGCGCTGCAGCACATATAGTTGTATTAGTAGCCAAATACACATCAGTGCTGAGAAAATGGTGGTGTCGTGCTTTTGAACTAAAATCGGAGGTGTTTTAATTCAAAAGTGCACTACCGCCATTTTCTGCATGCTGATGTGCATTTCGCCAATTATACAACTGCATGTGATGCAGCACAGTGCACATCAGCACACGTGTGGAGCAGACTAAATTAATGAGTTCCCTATTTTGGTCAATATGTGCTTTGTTCTAGTCTCTTATTTTATTCTGAGGCCAGTAAGGGGTCTCCACTTCCCAGCTTGAGTGAAAGCTGCCTCAGATTTGTTCTACGTGTTATCCACTTCTTCATGACGCTAAAGGGTTTCAGTAGCCAGGAATAGCCATAATGTACAGTTTATTTGATCACGTCCCATATGTCAGGAAGGGAAATTAGGCTTGTCCTGTGTTAAGTTTTACTCTACCGTTCAGGGATACTTCTTCTGTCAAAGTCATTCTCTGAAGGCTGAATCTACTGTATTGTTTTTTTAACCCCTTTGCCATTTGGAGGGCTCTAGAAAGGGTCACAATGCAGCAGAAAACCCGAAAACCCATGTCTTCATTTAATTTATTTATGCTTGAAATAATGCATAGGTGCAATTGTGAAAAAAAAATCCATGAATGAGAACCATCATCTCAAAATTAAATATCCCCTTTAATGAGCAATAGCTATCTTAATTATTTTTTTGGATTTTATGCCTTACAGTCCTTGCTTAGTATGGCAAAGTAGTCTGCATGCTTTCCACTTTCTTCCCGTGAAAAAATAGTGATGAAACACTCCCTGTGGGTTAATTAATTGAGTCTGCTCCAACGGGCCAGATCTCTGGCGTGCCCTGACACAAAAATGTATGTGTATAAATGCCCTAGGTTTTTTTAGTGATGCTTTAATAAGTAGTAAAATAGGCTAATGCACATTAAAGCACATATCTAGATGCCCCGAGTGTTTTTTAAATGTTTTGCTCTCAGCAACCACATCACTACAGTGGACACATCTACACATACCACTATGGTGCGGTTGTTACTGCACTGTCATTTAGTATTATTTCCTTTTGGACTTCCAAAAGGAAGTACTAAATGACAGCACAGTAACAGCCCATACTGCACTGTGCACACTGTGTATAGTTATTTTTAGGCACTACATTGCTGTAGCGACCCACTATAATGGGGAAGCATGCCACTACAGCAACATAGCTGCAGTATTGTTGTTTTTTACCGCAGACACTACATTGTTATAGCACACTGATACAGCGAAGTAGCATCACGTGTAGCACCCAGCATGTGCTTTATACAAGCATACTTTAGTCTCTCCCATTTTAATCTCCCCCAAACCTATTTTCCTACACTGGCTCTGTCCCATCTCTAAACTCGCTAAACTTTCTGGAGTTCCTTTACTCCAAGTTCATCCTAGACTTTCTGCAATCTGGTTTCTGTCTCTTGGATGCCACTAAAACAGTTCTTACAGAGTTTCTGACCTCTTCCTAGCCAAAGCTTTGGAACAATACTCTGTCTTCCTCCTCTCTGACCCATCTGCTGTCCTTCAACAGTGCCAGCCACATTCTTCTTCTTGAGATCGTGTTTTCCTTTGACTTATGTGGCTGGCTGTCCTCTGGCTCCCCTGTATTCTAATCACTTATAATCACTCCTTCGCTGTGTTATAAGAAGCATCTTCTCACCAGTTTCCTGCAGGAGTTCCACAGCACACTGTCCTTGATTCCCTTCTCATCTCCCTTGAAACCTTACCTCTAGGAATTTCATCCACAAATGCAGCTACCATCTGTATGCTGATGATTCGCAGCTCTGCCGCCTTCTTAAAACCTCATCCTGTCTCTCTGATATGTATCTTCAGCAATCAGTTCTAGCTTATGGCTGAAATGGAAATCTACCAGGTCTCTTTTGCCTATTATTGCAGACAATCTGTGCCCACCACCATTCTGACTTTCCTCTAATTTGAACTTCTCTAGTATCCTGGTTCTGTCTTAACCTTTTGCACAACACCACTAATATGCAGCCTTTTTTATCCATTTACAAAGATATAACTCTCCTTATCTCCCACATAAATTGTGGCAACCTCTTTCTTTCTGGCAAATGCAGCCTTTCCCCGTTCTTACCTATATAAATTGATGCTGAAACGATCATTCTCTGAAGTCTGCTGCCTGGATCAGGCCACCCCTCTGCTGGTTCCCCTGTTCTGTCACAAGCAATCTGACTAGCTTCATTTCCAAAGCTCTTTGCAATCTGTCCCTATCCTACTTATCATATCTAATTTTCTACTGTACTCTCTCCTCCTGTGGCAGGTGAACCAGAATAAGCTATATTTATGCATGGTAAAGCATTACAACTGCATACACACTAGAGATTTTATAAGCAAAGCTACAACTGTGCCAGAAAGACTTTTAAATATAGACCAGGCCTGAGACAAGAGGCGACATGTGGATTTTGATAGAGACATGGAGTGCAGGGAAACAACTGGACAATATTGGTCAGAATAACAGGTAAAATCTCAGCATATTAGCTGCTATTTTACTAATCCACAGTGATTTTGTTCCTGGGGGTGTAAAAGGGTTTGGCATCATTGGAGCTTGATTTTCTAGATGCTTCTCTTATCGCAAGTATTTGTTTAGCGTTGCATAGGTGACTGCCACTTTTCCAGTAAAAGAAATTTCTAGCTATAGTTTTCATTTTCACTGTACTGAAGACTGACATGATAATTCCAGTAAACTTTAATGCAAAGCATGATCTTGGTCTCAAATTACTTATACGTCTGAACTGGACTGAACATGTCTCTTATTGGAACAGCTACGCTAACAGATGTTATCCCTTGTGTAATTTCCAAAGACAGTCACATTGGTTGATATTTGCAAATTGTAAAAACAAAATCAATGATGTTAAAACAGAGGCTGTGTGACAGTCTTAAACTTTGAAAAAAAATTAAGTACACTTGGAGCAGCTAATTGCAAATCACTTAAGCAATAAGTATCTTTGATGCAATAATCATGCTTATTTTTAGGCATACTGCCTGATATAAGAACTTCCTTCCAGGAAGTTTCTACTTCTCAGAAAAATGTGCATTCTACTTAGTAGATGCCTCTCTCTTAAACAGCTGTGAATTGAAATGAAGTGCTTCCATTTGTTTCTGCCATGGTGATGGTGCCCCAAATCTAACAGTGTTTCTTCCTTTCTTTTGTGTTTACATCTAAAGCCAAATTATATTTAAATGTGCCATCAGCAGATTATACACATCCATATAATGTGTAATTTCCTGTGTTCTCCTGTGATGAATCTGGTGCTGGCCACTGTCAGAGGAGATACTAGCCTGACAGGGTTCTGAGCCAGTATGGATGTTCCTGTGTTTCTTTGAATTCACTAGGAGCATCTATACACATATTCTGGGTTGGGGGCACAGAAGACACATTAATTAGAGCAACTCTCAGCCGCTCTAATTAAAACACCCACAGCAGCATGTATATTCAGTGTCCCATGCTTCAGAATGGTGGCAGGGGCACTTTCACTAAAGTTCATTCAATGAGCTTTAGTTAAAATGACCCTGCCACCACTTTGAAATGCAGGCATGCTGAATACATGTGATGCAGAGAGTGATGGAGCTCATTAATTAGCATGCTCCAACAGACTCAGAGCAGACTCAATTAACTGAGTCTTTTACAACATGTGCTAATTAGCATGCATTGGAGCAGAAGTCTGTCACGTGTATAGGTGCCCTTGGTGCTTACATGTGGATTAGAGGGCAGTATGGCTTCCATAGCCCTATTCTGGCTAAGAAAATAAGTTGACCGCATTGATGGCAGACAGACTGTAAACTTCCTGCACAAGATTTGAACATAACTTTTCATTTTATATTATGTCTACCTGCTATCCCTGCTAAGCTCTTTGCACTGCAGAGGTAACAATGATCCTTTTCCCTTTTGAATGGTCCCGTTGTTCCACATAATCAAGCAGAACGTACGGCAAGGTGGCACTTTATGTACAATCTCATTCAGAGAAGCATAAGCTTTGTAGGCTACAGCCTTCTTTGTCAAATGCTATGAGTGTAGTTGCAGAGAACAGGGTATTAAATAGAAAGGAACAAAGTCATTTAAATACAAAGGATAGCAGAATGGGAAAGAAAGAGGGCAGCAAGGTTCCCTCTAAGGTGGGCACATGCGCAGCTGTGCACAACTATAAAAGTCCGGCCGCGCACAGTCTTTTCAAGGCCACGCACCGGAGAGGAGCTGAAGGTAAGCTCCTATGCGAGATGGGGGTGGGAGCCTGGTGCGGGCTCCACCGGCTCTGGGACACTGTTCCACTCCCCTGCATTGCCTCAGGGAATGAGGAGGCACGTGCTGTCAGGGCCAGGGAGTGGAGCAGTGTCCCAGAGCCAGCCAAGCCTCACTCAGGGCAGGCAGCGGCTCCTCCCCAAGGTGAGGCAAGGCAGAGATGGAGTCTGGGGTGGGGGACTGGTGCGGGGTCTGCCGGCTCCAGGGAAGTGCTCCACTCCCTGGCCCTGATGCAGGGGAGCAGAGCACTTCCCCGGAGCCAGAGGAGCCTGCGACAGCCCTCGACACCCAGCCTCTTGGCTCCAGTCCCCGGCTCCAGACCCCAGCCCCCAGCGTCTCGGGTCCAGCCTCCAGCCCCATCCCCCCAGCTCCAGTCTCTCAACTCCAGCCCCAGCCCCTGGCCTCTGGTCCCAGCCCCCGGCTCCCTTTGGTAAGTGTCCCACAGCGGACCAAGGTAGTACGCTCATGGACCACTACTCCTTAGAGGGAACACTGGAGGGCAGCACTGCAAGGAAGCAAAAGTGAGTTTAAGAGAGAGCTTATGAAAGCTCATGCATCTCTGATTTTGCCTCCACCTTTTTGAATATCTGTATGCAGCTCTTATCTTTCAAAGTTACATGGTTTTCTGTAAGTGGCCAAGTTTAGATCAGTAGCGAATAGTATCCATGTTCACCCTTGGGGGGACACTCAGGCTGCCTGCACTGGCCGAGGCCAGGAAGTTGGGGGCAATCCTGTGTGTCTCCCAGCGTGCCCTGCAGGTTCCCTGGGCTGCCAGAGCCAGGCCACCCCCCATTAGCTGCCAAACATGGGCAAGCATGCCCTCAACCCCCTTCCATGTCAGTGTGGACTCTCCCCTGCACCCAGTCCTAGGATTCCAGAAAAGCCCCAGAGCAAATGCTCTCCATCATGAATTTCATGTGTATCCATATCCCAGTCTGTCCATGCCCTGCCATGGTGTCTGGATGCCTACGCCCAAGCACGGACCCAGGAACTCTGGTGTGTCCTGCTTGTTGCCCTGTATGACTCTCACCGGAGACTGCAGGACATTGCATGCTCCCACCTGGGCATGATACAGCAGTTGGTCACCATGTCATATAGCTCCATGCCCCCAAGCCAGCAGCCAGACATCCCACTCAGGGCCACCTGAGCCAGGCATCCCACTCAGGCCACCCCACTCTTGCCAAGTGTTCCTGACTGGGCCACTGACTTTTATGTGGATAATGGGGGCCACCCAGGATGCCATGGATGCCGGAGAGCCCTAGCACCACCCCTAGACCATTAAGCACTGGTTCTGGGCCCATGCCACCAGCAGCAACTGGGGGAGTGGATTGTCCTGGGCACTTTGTACAATTAACAGTAAGGCCAGACCTTCTCCATGCACTGAGCCACTTTCATGGACATTGTTGTCCAGCTGGCTCCTCACACTACACACCAGATCATCAGCATGTGGTCACCCCTCACTTCGGAGAAGCAGGTGGCCATCGCTATTATGAAGCTGGCCACCCCTAGCCGTCTCTGCTACATCACCAACCAGTTCAGCATGGGCAAGTCCACGGCTAGAGAAGCTGTCTGGGAGGTGTGCTTGGTCATCCAGAATGTCCTGACCAACCATGTCACCTGCATCATCAATTCACAGGAGGTGGTCACCAGATTCCACTGCATGGGCTTCCCTAATGCATAGGGCCTGTGGATGGCGCCCACATTCCCATCCTCTGCCTACCTGAGGGCACCCAGGCATTCATCAACTGCAAGGGTGACTTCACCACCATCCTGCAGAGTGCTATCAACCACCAGGGCCGCCTTACCCACATATTCACTGACTGGGCAGCCATCCTTCTGCAACTCCCCACTCCTCAGAAAGGTGCTACACTCCTGGATTCCCCAGTTTCATCACTGGTGCTGTCATCAACCCTCCCCTCAACATCAGGGATCCAGCTGGCCCCATCCTGCCTTGAGGGGCTGGCACAGTGACTGCCTGCACCATGAGACTCAAAGTCACCTGGCACCCATGGGCCTTCCCCAGGGATCAGATCAGAGTGGAGTGGGGAAAGGTGCTGAGCTGCCACTTGCAAGCCTCTCCAGGTGCACAACTCAGGAGTCACTCTGGCAGCGGGAGTGGATCAGCTGAGATGACAGTTCCCACATGGGACTCCTGCCATCATATCTGTGCCTTCCTCGAACTGGGGGAGAGAGAGAGAGGGAGGGAAGGAAGGAGGGAGGGAAAAAGAAAGGGAGGAAGGGACAGAGAGAGTGTTTGGCAAGGATATTTTTTTAATTCCTGCTGTACTGCACGTCCAATGATTCTCATAGAAAGATGCATGTTTTCTCCTGTCCCTGACCTTGGTGTCCTCTCTGCCACCTGTGCCCATGGTACTGCCAACTGGGGTAGGACACCAAGCGCCAGCACTAGTACCTATTTTTTTACTTTATTTGCAGAACTCAATAAACTCTTTTAGTGCCTTTCCATGAGTGCAAGGGTGGGAGGGGACAGCATTTCAACATCACTGCTCTGGTCAGCTGGGAGAAGGCTCTGCTTCTCCCAGGAGCTGAGTATGGCCCTGAGACATATGGCAGGGAGGTGTGAATGAGGCAGATTTATGTTCCCATAGAACAGGAGATGGGCTGCTAGCTGCCCAAGGCTGGGAGCGGGGGGAATGAGAAAGTGGGGGCTGGTGCCTCAGCTGTGGTCCAGGGTGGGAGGAAGTGTGGGGGAAGGAAGGGGTAACTGGTATGTCCAGTGCTGAAAGACAAAAACCTCTCAAGCATTTAACATCCTGGGGCCTTGCATTTTGAGTGGGCAGGGCAGGGCAATTCACCCTCTCCCCATTCCTCTACATCTCTGCAGCCCACTCCAACCCCTTCTGGTCTTCTTGGCCACAACAGCCCAAGAGAAGGCTGTGACTGTGCGAATGGCCTGTAGCAGTTGCAGGTCCCCATGCTTCCCCCAGGGACTTTTCCCACCACTGTCTGGGTCCCCATCACGGGCACTTGGAACAGGAGCAAACCTTACCAAACTGGGCTGCACACGTCTTCAATCAATGTCTTCTACCTAACTTCAGACAGCTAACTACCTCTCTATATAATTAGCTCAGGTATTCAATAGCATTCCACTTGTTTTGAAGCTACTTCTGACAACCTTCCCTGCTCCTTATACCAGAAAGCCTGTCCAATGTCTCTCCCAGCTCTACAGTTAGATAAAAGATACCACCAAAAAAACCCTTGCTTCTCAATTTTCCTAGACTATCACAACTAGAACACTCCAAGCCTGCCACCTTTTCATTGTAGCCAGCCATATGATCCATTAAGGCACAACTCTCATGAAAGCAACCAGCTCAAGAACTTTCATAGGAACAAAGCCCAGATTGTCTCACATCAGTTGACAAAAGTGATTTCCAAGGTAGGTGTGTTGGGAAGCAGAGAGAGAAAGAGAGAGACTGCTTAATATAGAGAGAAGAGATTTAAATATTATCCCAGTGTCTTACAAACACAATTAATTTTTTTGCTCATGGAAGGTCTTACCATGACCATGAGCAAAACATTTGCAAGGAGCCTGGAATTCTTCTCAGAAGGTGCATACCCATAGATCAAGTATGTTACATGTGAGAACAAGAAAATCTCTTTGCAGAGAAAAAGAAGGAATACACCCCAATGGCATGTGCAAGGGTGTAATGTAGCTCAGCTTTTTCTGCTGGTTTTTCTTTTAAAGCTTGTCTGCTAAACTTTTCAGCAGTCAAATACCACTGTGGTGGGTGCAGTATAAATAAGTAAGCTATTTTTTACAAGTTTAGACAAAAGAGAACAGCCTGATTTGCCCTTTCCAAACTTATACAAACATTGTTTATACTGTGTACAAGAGAAAAATCAGGCTGGATAAGTAAAGTTTCTGAGTTGCCAAGTATTCTGAAGCCTAATTTTAATAGCAGAGAGGTAGTCTAAAATTTTTAGAGCTTTCATTTTTCATGATAAGAGTTAGATATGAGGGGGATATGGCCCTCTTTAAAGAAGAGGGTTGACTGCTACCACATGGTGGATAGATAATTTCAGTGACATGTATCAATGGCCATATCCCCTTTATCTTTACCAACCTATAAAGAAAAGGGTCTTGAATGGTGAGTTAGCCCTGTAAAACTTTATCCACAGCAGCTGGGGTTGCCTGGGTGTGGGCTGAATGAACTATGGCAAAAGGTTAATATACCTAGATGAAGATTGCCTTTCTAACTGGCTAATGACTGTTCTGAGATGACTCAGAAATGTTCTCTGACTGTGGCCAAAATCATGTCACCTCTATCTGTTTCCTCATCTCTCAAATGGAGAGAGCACTTTTTATTGCTTACCATGTTGAACTGCTCTGAGATTTATGGATAACAAAGATTTGTTGTACTGGACAACAGATGGTAGCTAGACATGCTGCTGAGAGAAATGCCTATACAGTCAAACAGCTCTACAGTGCAGGAACTAGGGCTGTCAAATGCAGGCTGAAGTGAAAGTTTTGAGGCCTAAAGACTTGTAATACAGGTCCTGCTATTGGGGTATTGAAGACAAATCTTCTTGCCATTTACATCTATTTGCTTTCACAGGAAATAGTAACATGGTTCTTATATATCTTCCTCCACTGAAGAGAATTAGCACTTTTAGAGTTATTTCTTCCTTCCCAGCTGATTTGGGCCATGGTTATATAGACAAGTTGTACCACATTAACTTAAAGTGGTAGCATTTAAGCCTACATAAACCCATACTCAATGTGGATGCTGTTTTATCGGTGCTTTATTGGAAGAGAACAAGATATAACAAGGTGCCTGTCACGGGATAATGGCCCCTTTAAAGGAGAAAGATAAAGACCCATTTATAATTGGGTGAGGCTGAGCGGGGTAAGTCTAGGAGTCTAGTGATAGCCCAGGGGCTTCTGCTCTATGTAAAAACTAACAAGAGCTGAAGCTGAACTGGGCTAAAGGACTCCAAGGAGAAAACCCAAAGTTAAGACACACAGCTTGGGAACTGGGATAGGCTAAGAGAAAGACTTCCAAGGACTGTTACCAACTTTGCTCACAAAAGTCACTTTGATTTGAGTTACTTCAGGAGTTTCTTGTGTTTAACCATTACCTCGCTTGATATACACTCTGGCCTGGCCTGGCCTGGTTTTCTCCTGGGCTGGTGAAATAGAACAGCAACTCAAAGCACCTGTTATATCAGAATAATTGTGTCTACATAAGAGGGTATTACTGTTAAGAGTATTGCTTTAAAAAAACCCACAAAACAAATGGCCATGATTGCAGGAGTATGACAAAAAATTGTGTGCTGGCTAGGCCTTTGCTCTTGTTAGAAATATTATCGAAAATGCATTATCAATAGTGTTGTTAAAACAGCACAGCTGCTAGCTCTCATCAATAGTGTTGTTAGAACAGCACGGCTGCCAGCTCTCCCTGTCTCCCTGGTGTAAGAAGGAGGGGGTTGGAGGGGAGGACACTAAGGGCTCTTTGTATTAAGGTATCACTCTCTCTTTGTTTTGCAAAATTTACTATCTCTTTGTTACAGTAAAGCTTATACTCCTTAGCGTTCTCATGCAGATAAGAATAATTGCCATCTTGGCCTTGAATTTGAACTTCTTGTAACCGAAAGTACTTTCTGGGCAAGCACAATCAGCTAATACATATAAGCCTATCTGCCCCGCATACTTAAGTAGTTAATTATAATACACATGCGATGTATGACGTGACGTCGTTTCATATATGTTTGTATGAACCGGAAATGAGTTGTAAGAGTTCCTGCTTCTGTACACGTGCTCAGGAGAGAGGGCATAAAAGCCTGCTGAGAAATGTGCCCCGCGGGCAGAGGGTTTGATCTTTTGTCTCTCTCTCTGACCCTATTTGCAAATATATACCTTTTGTATTGCTAATGGAGTGTGTCTGTGACTGAGAGTTTTTTTCGCCTCCCGAGAAACGAACCATAGCAGATTTCTGCAACACTCTTATCACCTCCTTATTTATTTCTAACCCTTTTTTTCATCCTTTTGTAACCTACTGGAGAAAAGTACTCCCTGAAAAACTTGGCCTGAGCTTTCACTTAGGCCTCAGATCAGCCCCCAGATGCATCCAGTCTCAAAAGAAATACTTCCCTCTCTTAACTTAGCTGTTGCTCACTCTTTGCAGAAAAGAAAGGAACTGGGTTCAGTCCCCAGGTCTCCTGACACCTTGCTATGTAAAATTAAGGAGAAAGAGACACTGAGGCTAAATGACTAATTAAATTGGGGTGTTAATATTCACTGTTGTATGCTGAAAGCTGCTATGAAGCATATAACCTTCACCGCACTGAAAACAGTTTAAGTTAAAACCTTCTCTGCCAGCTGGAAACATTGAGGGGTTAGCAGTATAGATCAGAGAAAGACAGTACATTAAAAACTCTGAACTCTACAGCAGTTGATCTTTGCCCATGCCTTTAGATGGTGTACAGCAGGGAATAGACCTGCATTTGCATCTGAAACTGAGTTGGATGTATACTAGCGAGGACAAGGTGTTACACAGAGGACAGAATACCCACCAAAAACCAGAAACATGCCAGCTTGTTACACAAATGTGTGCCTTTAATTAATTTCCAAACACCACTGTTCCTGCTCAGTGTCTAAACTTGCAAAAGATCATCAGCCACAGTTGCCCCCAGGGAACTGTTGCAGCTTGTGCAGACATTAGGTGCACAAACAGTAGTAACAAGCTTTTTATAAAGAACTCAGCAACTCCTTAAAACCTTGCAACAGAACAACAGCACGGGAAGTTCCCATAGCTGTATTCCCTTCACCTAGTTCAATTCAGTAGAAGTGAAATCCCCAGTAACCTTTTGTAACCTAAATATGTCTTCCTGCCTGCAAGTAACTATCCTGTTCATGAAGACTCTAGTCCTGTGTGGTACTTTTCATACCACAGTTACAAAGTGTTATGTGTATGGGGACAGCTGCCAGCGTCTCACTGTTGCCTTGTAAGGCCTGGATTTTCAAATATACTTGGCACTTAACAATTGCAGCCAGGCTTCCAAGAGAGCTCTGATCCCACATAGGCATCAAAATATGTTACCAGGCTTTAAGACGAGCACAGCCACGTTTGCTGCAGAGAGCAAATGGAAAAATCTCACCCCATGAAGTTAAATGCGTGACTGCCTTCATGGAGATTTCACTTTTGCTCAAGCAGCAGATGTCTCTGGGTTTTGGGGCAGAAGAGTAACATCCTCCTGAAATGCATGGAATGGCATGGCTGGCTTCATACTGTTTTAATCCAACCATT
This sequence comes from Crocodylus porosus, assembly GCF_001723895.1. Taxonomy (NCBI): domain Eukaryota; kingdom Metazoa; phylum Chordata; order Crocodylia; family Crocodylidae; genus Crocodylus; species Crocodylus porosus. Next base: position 7,728,482 of record NW_017728906.1, on the reverse strand, counting down.
TCATTCAAGGGATTAGTAATTACCTGCAGTGGCTCCACATGCCCAACTATACAAAAGCTTTTAAATCCAGTTTATACATTCTCCCTGTAGAAAACTTGGCTAATAAGCAAACACTTTAAATGTTAAACTGAGACAAGGGGAAATCATCTAAAGAAACACTCAAACACAGCCTTCAGTTCATTCATTCCCATTGCTGCTCCATTCCCTTCCTTGGTTATTTTCAAGAAGCAAGAGCAATGAAATGCTTTGCTTTTGCTTCTTAGGGAACCAATATACTTTGCTGGCCTCTCCAGATACTGCCTATGCAGTAATTGTTTCCCTGATTGGTCCTGTTTCCTGATGGCTGCTGTAGGCTGGGGAAAACACTCCCCAGCCAGTAGCAAAAACCTAGCAGCCCAGGGGAGTGGGGAAGGGGTCTCAAAATGGATCGCCAAAGAGAAAGGAAAGAGCTTGGGGATGGGTAGGGGAGGACTTGTTTGCTCTGCTGCATGTATGTTCTTTCCCACACTCCCAACAGCCAATTGCAAATCACATTTTTCATGAAAATCACTTAATTTCATGATTTTCATGAAAATTTTGAAAGCGTGATTTAAACCAGGCCCTAACTGTAATTGACCTCAACACTGTAAAACAAACAGCTCACGCCCCACATTTGTCCCTACCCAACACATCATCTTGGTGGAATGGCTTGGCACTGAAAGTATGTTTCTCCATTCCACTGTCACAAAGCAAAAATAACCCCCATCTCACCCAAGCCTGCAAGACATTCACAGTGGCTGCAAATGACAACCCCCCCCCCCCAACAAAACAACCCTATTACAGAGCTCAAACAATGAAGATACTGACTTCAACACTGAGGTGAAGAACCATTCCAGCAGCACAAGAGAGGAGTGAGGGAGGAAGTGTTTTCTATTTAAAGCAACATGCAACTCGCCATCACCTTCAGGGAAATGGAAGACCAGTTACTGGCTCACTGCATGCCTAAAGGCCTACTAGCTTGCTAAGGTCCTCTATGCCAGTGGTTCTCAACCTTGTTTTGTATTGGGGCCCATTTGCAAAGATTGATGGCTTGTCCCAACCCACATTCCCCTGGCCTTGCGGTGCACGATCCACAGTGCCACACACACCCTCCCCCCATCCTGCTGCAGACTTGGCACCCAGCTACCTGGCCACCTTCCCCCGGTGCTGGCAGGCACCTGCTCCCCCCCACCCTACCACCATCCCCTCCACTCACGCACACACACATGCACAAACAATCTCCCCCACCCTGACCCTGGCCCTCCACCCCCCACTTCCCACACACTTAGCTTTATCCGGCTGCTGACACTGCTCCCACGCCCCTGCATGGCTACGTTCTGACCACATCCCAAGCAGTCACTTGCAGGCTGGAACGCTGCCAACCCACAAGAGGAAGCCGACACTTTCATGCATTTTTCTGGCACTTGCTAACAACCCTTTGAAATATTCTTGTGACCCACCTTTGGGTCATGACCCAAAGGCTGAGAAAGACTGCTCTTTGCCATGCCCTTCCCTACCCCAGCTAATCCTTTGTATGTCCAGCTTTGGGAAATGCTGATTCAGTGCATTTCTTTTTAATTCCCAACCTGCTTAGGGTCATGAATTTAAATGTCAGCTTTTTTGGTTATCCTTGCACTACTGTTAACTATTGGGACTTCTCACTGTGAACTTTGCAATATTTATTGTTCTACTGGGGAAGTCCTACCTACTGGAATCCTGTGGGAGTCTTCCTTCCTTTGCTTTCTATGTAAATCTGTTAGGAGAAAACAAAAATGTGATCAAAGTTTTCGTAAAAGGCTCAAACCATCAAACAAACAAAAGATCCCAGCATTTACAAAAAAATCTTGAGAATTGATGGGGAGACTCATGACTTTTGAACATTTGGAATTGACAATATTACATTGGCATTGGCTTCCTTACCAGGATGAGCAAGGGCAGTTTACAACTTAAAATTATTGTTGCAGACCCTGCATCACTGAACAACTTCTGAAGGTTGGTTCCCCCAACCATTCCCCTCAGTTAAAACAGACAGGGTCATCTTGAATACAGACTAGGACTGTGGTAAAAGAGAGTGGTCATAGAATCTCCTTTGGCTGGACTTTTGTACACTCAAAAATGTATGTGCCGCATCTAGGACTTCTGGTTCAAAGATAATATAAAACAATTCATAGATTCATAGATGTTAGGGGCTGGAAGGGACCTGACGAGATCATCGGGCACAGCCCCCCTGCACTTGGGCAGGAAAAATTGCTGGGGCCAGATGAGGTGCACATCAAGACATTTTTTTAAAATCTCCAGGGTAGGTTATTGTACCACCTCCGGGGGAGAGTCTGTTCCACAGCCTGGACACTCAAAGCATAAAGAAGTTTCTCTTTATGTCCAATCTGAAGTGATCTTCAAGCAGTTTGTTGTCCCTTGGGGTGCCTTGGTGAACAAATGCACCCCCAGGCCCTGATGTACAGCCCTTATATACTTACAGGCTGCCACCAAGTTCCCTCCAAGTTTTCTTTTCTCCAGGATAAATAGTCCCATATCTTTCAGCCTCTCCTCATATGACCTGCTCTCTACACCTCAGTCATGCTCATGGCCCTGCTTTAGACTCTTGCAAGCTTTTCCACATCCTGAAGTGCAGTGCCCAGAATTAAATAAACTGGTGTTAAAATTTGGGTGTCCTGCTTCAAAGGTATAGCAAATGTGAAGGATATTTTTAAAAAGACAAATAAGAGGAAATAATAGAGGTATGTACAATGCATTAGTTAATGGTAGGGTTAATATAAGTATTAAAATTACCTGCCCATTATGCAAAAAAGGGCTTTCAGTCAAGCTAATAACAGAAAACTCTATGTTGTACCAGGTTAAAAAAGCACCAGCTAACTCATTACTGTAAATTATCACTGCAACCTATTAGGATTCCTAAAAGAAATAGAAATTTGTAAGCCCGAGATGCTATAATTATTTTGGCTAGAAGAGAAAAACAAAACATGTATGCCTCTGTTGGCTTCTACATTCGCTGTTTTCCTTTGAAGCAGATGGTACTGGCCACTGTCAGAAGGGATATTCACCTTGATGGAGTGCTGGTCTGATTCCTGTCAAACCACAAGTTTTAATAGGAATTGTTGACCTTGACATGTGGATAAACAAAGACTTGGGGATCCGTAGCTCTTCAATGCATAATTTCATGTTTTAAAAATACAAATTATGCTCATCATAAATATTTACACACTAACCTAAGTATGTGGGCAGGAATTTAGGAGTGCAACGGTGTTGTTAACTACTGGGCTTCTGGGCAAGAACTTCAGTTAATATATTTCAGTTGTTCACTTCAAGCTGATGATCAAAGTATTTAATCCTCTCTTTACCTATTAATTTGAGGAAGTGCTACGCAATGTAGTGAGGAGCTGTGAACCTCTGCTGCCCTCAGGTGGTAGGAGGTAGCAGCAGACGACACAAGGGGAAGGATCTTGCAAAGGAAACTCCTTATGTTTTATTGAACTACTATAGAAGGTGCTCCAGGAGCAAAACTCAGATCTGTGTTACAAATATGAGAGTGTCCTGAGGTGTCTGTATCCAGAACTCTGACCCACAGTAACCATTACAGAGCCCTCTGGATACTAAATGGCTATGCTCGCCTTAGTTTGGTCTGAAGATGACTGAGATGACAGCTCAATTTCTCCCGCACAGAATGCATCTACAAGCCAATGTTCCCTCCCTTCTTATAGCAAAATCAGAATCACCAACATATTAAACAGAATTAAGGCAGCTCTGAGTCACTGTCAGCATTGGGTAATGAGACAATAGGATAGAAATGGATGTACAGAATGGTACAAACTAGTCATCTTTCAAACAGGTCCCTGATGGCCTCATATTTTAATGAATACATTGCTGTCCAGGAGCCCTCAGCGTCGGCGTGTGCCAATTCATATGAAAAGACATCCATATGAAAATGTACAGCATTGTAGTAAAATAGCTAGTCAAATTATAATGTCCCTAATCAAACCAGTGGAGTGATGGATAAGCAGATTCAGTTTGCTTCGAAGTCCCATTCTCTCCACATGCCAGGTGCCTAGGAAAAGCCATACTTTAAGGCCCAGATGCAAAGCCTCGCAACTCCAGGCTATTTCATTGTAAGTGAGAGGGTGAAATCCAAAGTTGAGGCCATCAGAGAAGACATCAAGGCAGCAGGAGCCTTCTGTTTAAAACGTGGGCAATGCTGCTCTGGTTTCGATCATGAATGCTGCTGTGTTAAAGCAAGCAGCTGTGTAAAGTTTTCAGTGGGCCAACTGCAAGGAAGTATGCCTATGCTCAACATACAGTAGCTCATATTCCTGTTTCGTACACATATTGTTTATGTTCTGTTTAAAAATCTGTAGTAGACTGCACAAGATGTGCAGAGTTAATAGTTGTGTAGTGCCAATGACTTCATTTTTCTAACTACCCTTAACCAAGCAAACCTAGTGATGTCTTAAAGTAACTCTTAACTCTAAGAAATGAAGGCAGCTGTAGGCTACATAATTTTTTACTTTCTGGCATTTTTTAGCATTTTTATTAATTTTCTATACTTAGGATTGCCTAAGATCCTTTAATAACTATCATACAAGAGTATCGTTTCTTTTCCTTACTATTTAAATACTCTTCTTTGCAGCACAGTATAAGTCATGCTGCTTTTCACCTGAGGTTGATTTTTCATATGCTTTACTCTTTTCTTACATTTCTGATAACAGATGTCTTCCATGTGATTTGCCCTATCCTGTTTGTTTATCTTAACGTGTTCTACAAGTTAAAGTAACTTGTAAAGTTTTAGCTTAACTGATGGTACCACACAGACTAGTATTCACATTTACACACCTGACACCCAAACTAGTTATTTCTCTCTGCCAGTGACTCACTGGGCATGTCTACATGTGCATTTATGCCAGCTTAAATTTACTGCACAGTAAGTGGGAATAGGCCAACATCTACATGTGCAGGCAACCTGGGACTAAATTTAGTGGCCAGGGAGACCCAGCAGGGAGGCCACCTGGGTTACTGAGCAGTAAGGCATCTACACATGCATTACTGAGCAGTAATTAATCAGGCATAAATTTGGCATAAGTCACCATGTTTATTGCATGTTATGGGTACATATTGCATGGTACGGGTGTGCACATATAGATGAGTGCCTGTACTGCACAGTAATTTTGGTTACCGCACAGTAAATGCACGCATGTAGATGTGCCCACTGACATGAAGCTTACAGCTAAACTCTGTTTATTAACTTCTTGCTTTTTAACTTCGGTACTTCTGCTTGAAATGGCTAACATGCCTTCACTTTGATTCATTTTGAACCTCTTCACCTAGGAAAGCTACCCTTGCTAACATCCCATTTGGCACCACATGGAGTCTCCTAAGGAGGGCTGCCTTTTTCCTAAACTTCTCTACATGCATGGCAAAACTACTAGTAATTTTCATCCCACATTTTCCCTGATCAAGTGTGCCCTCTGGCATGTCTCAGTCACTCTGGGCTGCAAGGTTTTCACCCCTGACCATATTCCATCTGCATTTTATGAGCCTTGCATCCTCAGTCTCTCCCCTATTAGGATCCCAGGTGAGTCCACAAATCTGTCACCACAAATTCAAGACTGCTTGGCCTTTAGTGAAACATGACTACAAGCATGTCATGATCAGGACTTATCCTGTAAACTCATACACAGAATTAAAATACAGTTACTATTCATTTAACCCTTTGTGATGATCTTTTATTCTATCTAGCAGGTAGGATCTGCTACCACCCAAGTCAGATTGCTGACTTTTCCTGGTGGGTTGAAATCCTGCGGCCTCACCTGTTTTGAATGGTGGTCAACATTACTACCAAACAAGTTCCTTATCACAGATCCTGCAGTCTGCCCACCTGGCTTCAATCTGCCGTGCCGTCAGTGGGCCTTGCCAAATACATTCTGGACAGGCCAAGGTCTGTGCTCAGCCAACCTCCACCATTGGGTTCTTTGCAACAATCCAGACTGTAGCTATGGCAAAACACATACCACATCACCTATTGTCAATGACAGCCCACTAACTAAGTTCAGTGGTGGACCAGAGGAACTGCACATGGCCACTGAGAACCATATCACATGACTTGACAATTACGCACACACTGACTGACCTGTGTTTTACCACAAAAAGTGGAAAAGAAGTGCAAACAACTCTCTACAACACAGCAGCAACATGCATTATAGCTTATGTTACCTAGGTTATGGGTATACTGGCAAGCTGGCTTCTGACAAGGAGGCAAGATGCAGGTCTACAACCAATCAGATCTTATATTGCTTTCACCCCCCGAGCATAATAATAAACACTTATCCAGATGTCTCTGGCTAACTGTGACAATCCAATAGGGTGCCTGTAGATGTGCTGGGAGACTGCTCTAACATGCTGTAATTACAATATGCACACACTCCAGCCAGCCTCCACATCTCATGTATAAGCGTCCCTGCACTTCAAAATGGTGGTAGGTATGCTTTAACTAAAGCTAATTCAATGAGCTTTAGTTCAAGCACCCCAGCTGCCACTTCGAATGCAGGGATGCTGATACATGAGACGCTGTGGGCACTTTAATTAGAACGGCTCTCATAACCACTTTAATTCAAGCACCTCCACCCCTGCAGCATGTGTAAAAGTGCCCATAGAGTCTTACCTATTCCAACTGAAGAGACTCTGGAAGGCAGAGAAGGGTGATACAGAGTGGCAGAAAGTCTGGAATTTCCTGAGCTCCCCAATTTTCCAACAAGTCTATACCCCATATTTATACATGTCTTATTCAAATAACTATTCTTTCTGATTGGTTTATTTAAATATCTTTGTCTCATTGAGACTTATTCTGGAAACCAGACTGTACCAATTTTTCTCTGGACTTGGAAGGTGCCAAGTAGCTGGGATTTATGCCCTTTTGAAAATTACAGTTCTGGAGGACTTCTTATCTCCTTTCATCTTGTAATGCTGCTTGCCACAATCCTGTTTTCTTTCCACCTTGGTGTATGGCCTTCACTGACAAGGCTGCTGTGTTTTTACGACTTATCTAAGAAATTTAACACAAAATATATATTATACCAAGTATATCCAATACATTTGGTCACATCAGTCACTACTCCTGGCAATTTTAAGCAAATGCTATATCTGGATTGTCTACTGTAATGTCTTCTTTTATTATGTTTTCTTTCAGGTATTTTGCTCTGTTTAATTTGATGTCATTGCTGATTTAGCTTGGTTATTCACTTTGCTAACCAAGCTAGTGGCTATATCTGCAAAAGTTCACTCTGTAGGTATTCTGAAACAGAATTTGTGGCCTTCTGTTTTATCCACACTTCTGCCACTAAGCCCCTTGAAAATGGTAAAGGCTGGTAACACCTGCCACAGGCTACACCAGTGAAACACCCTCTTCAAGTATCTTAACTGCTTTTTAAGCACAGAGCAAAGTAGCCTACCTCCAAGTACTTCTGAGGCAGAATTGCTTCCAGAAGAATAAATGTTGGGACTGGTTTTAATCTAATAAACTAACTGAGATTTGATTTAGAACTGAACATGTCTACTACTGTTTGTGCTTATTGTACCATTGTTCTTAAATGCCCATATTGTCTCAGAAAATTAAAACAAAACTGTGTACACAAAATTTGTTTATGCCTCCATTACAATTCTTGAACCATTGAAAATAGATTCTGGGGGAATTCAAATTTTGAACTATCATTTATAACATAAAAACTTTTCCAAATGCAGTCAGGGACGTAGGCACTCCTTTTTGTTTAATAAACTGCCCTGCTCTGCAAACAAAACACTTGCAATAATGGTAAATTTCCTCATGGATATCATTTTCATGAAAACTGTTCTTTAACTCCTTTAGTGTCTGCATGGTGCCCAGACAATGGTAGTCATGGTCTCCCTTAGGGCCTTTAGGCATCTCTGTAATGCCCATGAATCTGCCCATCTTTATTTCCTTAAGACATCACTGTAATGGCTAAATAGTTGGCCATTGATCACAAAATGGATACAGAAGATAAAGAAACCAAAAGTTATGCTGTAAACCAAAGGTATCCCCTGCAATAAAAACTTATAGGGAGGTCTCCCACTACTAGATTAACAAACTAGACAAAAGTATGGAAATATGGATACCTAACTGGTTGGATTGTCATATTCAACAGGTAGCCATCAATGGCTCAATGTCTAGCTGGAAGGTATCAAATGACCTGGATAGTTTGGAGAAATGGTCCATAATCAATCAGATTAGATTCAACAAGGACAAGCACAAAGTACTGTATTTAGGATGGAAGAAGTGCATGCACAAATACAGGTGGGGGGGGCAATTGTCTAGGCTACAATACTGCAGGGAAGGATATGAGGGTTTTAGTTAGCCATAAGCTGAATATGAGCTAGTGTGTTTTTGCTGCAAAAAAGCCAACAGCATCCTGATTGTATTACCAGGTATATCACTTGCAGATCAAAGAAAGTGATTCTTCCTGTCTTTTCATCACTGGTGAGGCTTCACCTGGAGAACTGTGTCCAGTTTTGAGCCCCACACTTCAGGAAGGATGTGAGGAGCTTGGAAAGAGTTCAGCACAGAGTGACAAGAAGGATTAGGGGCCTGGAAGGCAAAATTTATGAGGAATGGCTCAAAGAACTAGGACTGTTCAGTCTAGAGAAGAGAAAACTGAGGGGTTATTTGATAGTCCTCAAACACCTGAAGGGCAATTACAGAGAAGATGGAGATGAGTTTTTCTCTATGGCCACAGGGTATAGGAATAGGAACAATGTCCTCAACCTGCAGCAGAGGAAATTTAGGTTGGAGATTAGGAGGAACTCTCTGACTATGAGGGTGGTCAAACATTGGAACAGGCTACCTAAAAAAGTTGTGGAATCTCCATCCATGGAAAATTTTCAAGAGCAGGTTAGACAGACACTTGACTTGGATAGCGTAGTCAGGGACTATCTTGCCTTGAGCAGGGGGCTAGACTAGATGACCTGTGAGGTTCCTTTCCACCGTACTTTCCTATGCAAGAGGTTTAAATGGCATGATGGTTGAAGTGCCCATGGTCAGTTTGAACCTTGCTGTCCACCTTTGTTAAAATCAAGAAGTGGGACTTTCCTGAACTTTTCAGTGTAGTCCAGGCTAGGTGAAACACTCTTGCTTGTCACTACTTGCTGATTAGGTATACTCTTCCTCTACTGTGCTTAAATAGGGCTGAATGGGACCACATACAAAGTCCATCAGTGCTGCTCCAAAAGATGGCGGGGAGGCAGACAGCTTATTCCAAAGCAGTTAAAATGCTTTTTCCTCTTCTTACCTCAGTATTTTTCCTATCCTTCTCCTGCACCAAGAGTGCAGGATATAAGACTCAAATTCTGCTTCTTCATCACAATTAAACCACAGACCCATCCCTATGGTTTTCTAAGAACTAGCAGTTGTATCAATGACACTTGAGATGGATAGTAAGTGCTGCAGGCTGGCCTTTACTTTTCCTCCCCCATAAATAGCTGTTTCCACAGTTGTCTGACCATGACTAGGCTTACACATTCACTTGAACCTCATCAGCACAGATATAGCAAACTAGTTTGACTGCACACTGTGCTACAAATAGGTTCAGCAGGCCTCCTTGCACTTCAGAGAAGGAAAAACATATGGACAAGCAGCAGGTCCCAGGCTAGTGGAAAGTATGTACAACAGATATATTAAAATATTCTTTCATCTCACATGCATTAATTCATCTTCAGCTTCTGGCCACGGAAGTGCCCTTACTGATTTCACATGTTACCCATCCCCCAGAAGTAGCAAAACTGATAGTTAGAAGGAAAAAATATTTTTTTAAAAAGCCGCCTAAATATTTTTGATGCATAGCCAGACAAAAGACTCCTCAGTGATTTGAAAAGAAAAGTCAATTTATCCTAAATCCCAACTTCAGAATTTTGCATTTGCCTTGCAAGATTTGATAATGTCATTGTCACATAAAATAGGGCAAAGCACAAACTGAAGGATTTTCCATTTATTTCAGGGAGCTCAAGGTGACTTGTAGGGTTGCAGTCAGCTCCACGTCCCAAGCACAGGTAAGAGGGATGTTCTGGGTAATAAACAAGGAAATACCTTTCTTGTAGAATAGGGGGTAGAAGGAGAAATGTAAAGTTAATTTTGCCTCTCTATGGCAAAATGAGAAACTATCCAGTTTTCCCATGAAGTGAGCTGGCTCACTTAGTGACACACAGTTCTGCAGTCCAAGGCCATCTTTCCCTGGTGTTTTTGCAAGCACAGACATGCTTTTGACAAGCCATTCACACCTGGAGCCTGGCCTTCCTTTCAGAGACTGTGGCAGACACCTAGGAACTTTTTCTTGCCTTGGTAATGAGATTTAACTTTCACCTCCTCCTTCAGGTAAGGACCTAGACACCTTGGGTGCAGACAGAAATTACATTCATCTCACAATCAGCCTCCTGAAAGTGCTCTAAAGGCATGCTGTGATGCACATGCAGAGTGCTTTTAAAGTGGTGGATCACATGACAAATTAACCCTCATAAGATGAGGGATCGGATGAAAGTGCTCTACTCTGGAGCACCTTACGTAGCTTGAGTTCCCTAGAGTTAATCTGTCCCATGATCAGGGCTGGGCTGCATCAACCCAGCCCCACCCTTGGGGCTGTCTTCAGGAAGGTGGGGGGTGGAAGAGGGGAGAGGAGAAAGGGAGTGAGCTGTGGGCTGGGGTTTGCCTGGCCTGAGTTGAAGCAGGGGGTAGAGGGGTTGGAACCCCACCACTTCACAGCCCCCCCAGCCCCCTAGCTTGCTCCAGCTCAAGCCAGGCAAACCCCAGCATGCAGCTTGCTCCCTGCCCTCTTCCCCCTCCTTTCTTGCAGACAGCACCAGAGCTGGAAGGGGTGACTCCTCCATGGCAGTAGGCTCCCACAGTCAGACTTAATCCTTCCTCCCCACTAACCCTACCCAAAGGGAAATGATTGTTGGGGGTGAGGGGCTGCTTTAACTCATGGTGCTTTATGTAAAGCACTATGAGTTGGAGCAGGGGCCAGAACATTTACTGGTGACCCATGTTGCTCTCTTGCAGACTGAGTGTCCAGGCATCATTTCTCTCAGTTTCTCAGGCTGAAAAACTGCATTTTTTCTCTTGCAAATAGCCTGAGCATCATTAAATCACCCTTGAAGATTCTTTTCACAGTGAAGTTTCTCTGTGATGGCCTGGAGATAGCAATCCAGATGATTAAGGGAAGGGAAAAGAAGGAAAAAGAGTGAGCAATACTGATGACACCCTTAAAATTATACTGTCAACCTTTGCATGGTGTGTCCAGGCTACTTTCCATATCTGAATTAAATCAAGCTGTTCTTTGAAGGTGTTGTCTTCTGCTGTTTGAGTAGAGCATATATCAGATGGTCATTGGTTTTATATGCAAAAGTGACTTTAAAGGACCAGAAGCTTGCAATCATAGAAATAGAAAGGTCAGGTAATTTGAAAATCATGGGTTTTAATTGAGAAATATAAAATAAGTGCTCAGACCACAAATTTTGGTAGAGACATCTAGATACTGTAAGTTATCCATCCATATAAATTTGACTAAGGATGAACATCTCTTTTCATGAGTGAAATTTTGTGGTCTGTCAACACACCTTAATCATATAAAACTACAACAACTGTAGGACTATAGGGCCTGTCTGTTCACACGCTAAAGCTTTCAGAGGAATGATGCTTTAAAAACAGTGAAGCATGCCCATGTTACACTAGTTCATTCAAATAGGTTCAATTAGCCCAGTTTCACGTGGGCCAGATTCTGACCAACTCAATGAAATTGGGGTTCTTGCTTTTCTGCCAAGACCAGGGGTCATTTGTAACAAGTAAACAAAGTTCCTGAAAACAATATGTAAAAAACACTATTGACTTATTCTTGTGGGAATGACATTTTTCAAATTGCCCTTTCTAATATTGCCACAACTCCTCTAATCCTCACAAGTGCCAGTGTATATCCAGCCTGGCAACTTCTATCTCAGATAGCACAAACTGGCAGCTCTTCATTTGTCCCTCGGTCACCCAGTTGTGCAAGGCACTCATATTCACCTACTGACCTCTCAGTCTGGTTCTACGCACATCTGCTGATTTTCTGCTCCAGTGGGATGTGTGTTTCTTACTGATACAACCACAGCAGACCCCAGATTTTATGCATCACATTCTACTCAATTCAGAGTAGGTCACTGAGTCAAGGACTAGTTGCTCAGCTGGTTGATTACTTCAAAGAGTACAAATTCTCCCACCACAGCTAGAACTCACAGCTAGAACTGGTCCAGGAGCTTGATTGGGCAAGTGGCACCCTTGCCTTCAACTTTTATTTCCATCAGGTAGAGCACCTGGACACTCTCTCACAGCTATTTATTGTGACTATATATACCCACTGCCTAGTCCACAAACCATTATCTTTGTCAGAGGCTAAGGAACTAACCTTGCAAAGCATCTGGTTTCTACTGGCTGCTTTTATATGTCTTGACATCTTCTGAATAATCAGTATGTTTCTCATGAAGGAATATAAGCTGTCAGGGTGAGTGTTGGTTATGCACTTGTGTCAGAAAGTCCTGCAAAGGAACTTACCAAACTTTCCAAACCAAGTTAACTGTGGAGGGCGATTTTTTAAAAAAATCCCTTACTTCTTAGGAATACAGGAAAAGATGACGTAATTAAAAACTCTCTTCACCAGAAGGAGATTATAGTGTTGTCACAAAAAAGTGTGTTTTGTTTGCTTTTGAAAGAAGACTCCTAACCCTTGTAGGCAGCAGTGACACCCAATTAAAAAGGCATTATCTGATTTACTAACATCCCAACCAGTCATTTTCTAATGCATGCATCATTCAGACACTTGTTTGGTTAGTCAGACAGCAGTCTGCATGGAGGCAGGCTATATTTATCAACGGCTTGCCCAGCAAATGGGTTAAAAGGGCTCATCTGACTGACAGTAAAGCTTAAACTTCTCCAGGGCATTGGGGGAATCCTTTCTATAAGCTGGGGAAAAACTGTGATACGTTATTTCCCAATCACAGTGTAGAAAGTAGGAGAACTAAGCTGCTTACAATAATGGATCAGTGCTCTTTACTCAGCAGTTATACAGAAACATTGCCTCATGCCATCTGCCTTCCTAGCTACCTTTAAAGCATATATGAATATTTAAGTGAGATTACTCTAATTTTATCCTCTTTCATATGTAGCCATGCTTGCCCCCTAGAACTGGATAGTACCTTCTACCAACAGGTCACAAAATCCTTGGATGCAAGTGTCACAGTGGACGTAGTCTTTCTGGGCTTTAGGAAGGTCTTCAACACTGTCTCTCACCCCGTTCTCATTAACAAATTAGGTGACTGTGGCATCGATGCCTACACAGTCAGATGGGGTACAAATTGGCTAGAGGACCGCACCCAGAGAGTGGTGGTGGACAGTTCATTTTCGACCTGAAGGGATGTAGGCAGTGGGGTCCCCCAGGGCTCAGTCCCTGGGCCTGCACTGTTCAACATTTTCATCAGCGACTTGGTTGAGGGGGTGAAAAGCACCTTGTTCAAATTCACAGATGATGCTAAGATGTGTGGAGAAGTGGGCATGCTAAAAGGGAGGGACAGGCTACAACTAGATCTGGACAGGTTACAGGGGTGGATGGAGGAGAATTGGATGGGATTCAACACTGACAAGTGCAAGGTGATACACGTGGGGAGGAAGAACCAGCAGCGTACCTACAGGCTGGGGAACTCCCTTCTCATCAATGCAGTGGCAGAAAAGGATCTTGGAGTCATTATTTATCCCAAGATGAACATGGGCTGCCGATGTGGGGAGGAGGTCAGGAAGGCCAACCGCACCTTGTCATGCATCCACAGATGCATCACAAGCAGGGCCAAGGAGGTGATCCTCCCCCTCTATGCAACACTGGCCAGGCCGCAGCTAGAGCACTGCATCCAGTTCTGGGCGCCGCACTTCAAGGGGGATGTGGACACCATGGAGAGGGTCCAGAGAAGGGCCACTCGCATGATCAGGGGGCAGCAGGGAAGGCCCTACAAGAAGAGGCTAAGGGACCTGAACCTGTTCAGCCTCCACAAGAGAAGGCTGAGGGAGGATCTAGTGGCCTGTTACAAACTAATCAGGGGGGACCAGCAGGCACTGGGGGAGTCCCTGTTCAGACTTGATGATCTGCTCAGGTCCCTTCAGACCCTACTAACTATGAAACTATGTTTATCATTCCACCAGTCTCTGCTGAATGGTCTGAGTGAGTACCCCATCCCTGGAACCCAAGGGCCTAGAGTAAACATTATAAGTACTATGAAATAACAACCCAAAATCCAAACTCATACCTATGTTTCCTGAATAGTCACACCAAAGCCAACCATTTGCCTCTGTGCTGGCACTGTGAACTGCTACTTTCTGGAAACTCTACTGAGAGTTCACTTCATCAAGGCCACTGTTGGATGGCAATAAATTTTGGTCACCACGGATTAACAGATGTCCCCATGTTATAAACAATGTTCCACTAGTCTTGCTTGATTTGAATGTTGCCCACATGAATAAATAGGCACACAGATTGGTAACAAAGATGACAGCAGAAAAAGAAGTTGGAAATTTTTTTTAAGCATACTGAATGCTTCAGAGGATTAACAATAGCATGTGGTGCCTTTTACCTCCCAGTTATTGGTTCAAATCCAATCAGATCAGCAGGACAGAAATCCTTCACCATGGGTGAGTTATTACTTTACATGAAATGAATCGGTCAGTTTATTGCAAACAGGTGTTCCCATCAAACAAACCATAATCATGCTTGGATATTTTGCTGGCACTCTCAGTAGAAAGGTCAAGGACTGAATGTGCACAATATACTGAACAATCTTTCTTCTAGCAACAGATTTTGTTCTTTAAAATAAGCAAGTAAAATTGATCTTAGCATATTGCTAACTGTGTTATAAGTTGTTTGAGTCTCAGTTAAGGTTTTAGTATAGTATCCAGCGAGTCTCTTTTTGGTGAATGGTAAGGCTTTACACCTTAAGAAACCATATACATTTATCAGCTTTTAGACTGGGGTGATTAAGGAAACCTTAACTAAGTAGGCATCCATATATCCCACTGAATTTTACTTCAAGCATTCCTGTTCTTTCCTTTTTCCACTCATGGATGCCATCCCAAGTTTGGTTTAACTAGTTTATTTACAACTTTACTGTTAATGGGTCATCTCAAATTTTAAAAACTCATCTATTGCAAAACATCTTATTTTTTGCATCTTAAATATTTTATGAAATTCACAAACGGCTACACTAGCCACCTAGTCTCTAGTTTTAAAACTGTGGGAGAAAAACTTGAAGGCAGAAAACTGAGGTTTTCTCAAGATTTAGTTATTCTGACAGTAGAATTCCAAACCAGTTGTGCTGGTACATGCACCTCTGTTCTCCTGGTATGTGGGAGTTATATTGAATAAGATAAGAGATCCTAAATTCTTACACAGAGCCCTAATAACATGGCTGGGCACCCAGGGTAGCTATCATACACAAGGGTAGCAGGTTTTTTTAGTTGCTGCTGCCACTGCCAGGCATGATCATGCAGTAGCCATTTTTATGCACACCCCTCTCCCTCCCCACCAAAGCAACAACTAGGGCAGTTGCTCTAGTCCCACCATCCTACTTACACCATCTTTACAACTATGTTTGTGCCCCTACGCAGTAGTATTTTTTGTCTTTTATGAAGAGCTGTGTATATTCGTGGCTCACTACACTTGCTTTTGGTTTGAAAAGAGACAAATAAGAGTTATGACGTGCTAGGCCAAAATCTTACTATTTCCCCCTTACTGTTTCCTTAGTCAGTATCATTAACATGGGTATAAAAAAAATAAGTTAAATAATTACAAGACAAATTTGTGATACTGAAGGCTTCCCAAAAATGTTTTTTTAAGGGTTATATTTCCTATTGTAAGAGACAATTTGTTGGACTAATTTACTGGTTTGTTGGACTAATTTAATGGGTTTCCTACATATGTACAGAAACACATCTGGTGTGGTGTTCAGAGGATCTTCTTCAGGTCTCTTTCCCTAGATGCACTGCACTTTTCCAGCTTCTGAGGAGTACTCTCTTTGAAAACACGTCAGGCACAGTGTCCCAGCAGGCAACAGTCATGAAACAACCTTGGTGACTTTCATGCCTCGTGCAACTCCATTAACTTTTGTGGAGAAGTTCAGGAGATTTTTAGCCTGATCAAAGCCCACTTTTAACCACAGTTCCAAGAGACTACCCCAAGCCTCTGTGTCAGTGTAATATGCAGCCAGATCTGAAGAACAACCTCTCAGCTCAGTTCCAGGTCCTGTACACTTGATATTATAATAGCTGAAATATAATGGAAGTATTCAGTAAAAGTCAAATATTGCAGACCAATATCGTGCATTTTTTTAATGGACACGGCACAGAAGTCCAGCTGCCATCATGTCTATCACTGTTATTTGTTAGATGAGATTAGTTCATCTAGTGATCTGCTTGGCGTTTCATAGTTGGTAGGGTCGGAAGGGACCTGAGCAGATCATCAAGTCTGACCCCCTGCCATGGGCAGGAAAGGATGCTGGGGTCAAATGACCCCAGTTAGGTGATTATCTAGCCTCCTTGTGAAGATACCCAGGGTAGAAGCGAGCACCACTTCCCTTGGAAGTTGGTTCCAGATCCTAGCTATCCTGATTGTGAAGTAGTGCTTCCTGGTGTCTAGCCTGAATCTACTCTTGTCAACTTATGGCCATTATTCCTAGTTACTCCTGGTAGTGCTTGGGGGAACAAGGACTCTCCCATTCCCCACTGGTCCCCCTTGGCCAGTTTATAGACGGCCGCCAGATCCACTCTCAGCCTTTTCTTGAGGAGGCTGAACAGGTTCAGGTCCTGTAGCCTCTCCTCGTAGGGCCTGCCCTGCTGCCCCCTGATCATGTGAGTGGCCCTCCTCTGGACCCTCTCAATGCTTTCCACATCCCTCCTGACTAATGCCTCATAGAGGGGGAGGATCACCTCCTTGGACCTGCTTGAGATGCACCTGTGGACCACGGTTCATCCCTTTTTGTCATAATGGATGCCGGTATCCAACTTGTACTTGTATGCATCCTTACTTTCTCCCCATCTTGTAGAGGTGGCAAGAATGTAGCCATACAGTCATAGTGCTCCTTTTGGTGCCTTTAAAGTTTCCACAACTTGTGGGAAACATTCGACAGTATGTTTAGGAGTCAGCACCACCATTGTAGCAGAGAGGGTACTGCGCAAAAGTCTCCCCATCACAACCTGCACTGGAACATACTCAAGACTGGTAATGGGCATGTTCCAGAGATTGAGTAAAGCCAGGTGTGATCTGAGCCATCCTGCAACTTCTTCTTAAACATTGATTTGATGGTCTGAACTGTGAATTCAGCCTGACCATTGGACTAGACCCAGACTAGAATGAGTGATGGTTATGCCCTAGTCAGTCACAAATTGTTTCATCATGTGACTTGCAAATGGCACGTGATGATAGGCGACTGGTAAGGGAGGCACAGGTGGGGCATGTATCCCCCCTAAAAGGGCCATCCCCACCAACGATGCCGCTGGCGGTGTCTGCAGGTGCTCAATGTGTCCCCCGTGACAGGGTCTTCCCTGCTGCTGACGCTGCCAGTGGCATCTGCAAATGCTTGCTAGCTCCGCCCCCACCACCAATGCTGCTGGTGGCTTCTGTGGGTGCCCCCACAGACTCAGGAGGCACCAGTCACCCATACATGTGATCACAAACAATTTGTTTAGGTATGCCATAGCAAGCAAATACAGACTTCATTTTGGCTACTACCATGAAAGCTGTCTTGACTGTCAGGTGCAAAACTTCAGGGCACTTGGAGTAATAGTCGACTATTATCAAATAAGACTGTCCCCATAAGTCAAAAATGTCCGCTGCCAGGTTTAGTCAAGGCAGATCTGGTATCTCATGTGAGATCATGAGCTCTTTCTGAGTACTGGGTTAGAGCTCTTGACAAGGTGTGGAATTTGCAATCCATTGCTCAATGTGGACATTCATCTTGGGTCAATACATGATTTGTTGAGCTTGTGCTTTCGACCTTTGTATACTTTGATGGGGCAAGTGAAGCAATGTCAACATGTTGGTCCTCACACCATGTGAAATGATTATTTTTGGCCTGATCATGAGCAAATCATCCTGAATCTGGATTTGATCTCTGAGAGGCCAGTAAGACTTTAGTTCAGATCTAACTTGTTTTTGCCTACTTAGCCATTTATTAAGATGCTGAGCTCTAAGGGGTTGTAGTTCCATGTCAGTCTTTGTGTGTTTCTGTAACTGCTGGAGCAACTGGCCACTGAGTGGCTCTGTTTCAGTCAGACTTTGGGCTGACCATTGCAGCAATAACACCAGGAGCCTGGGGGAGGCCCCTGCCGGGCCCTGCCGCTCCTTTGGGCAGGGGGCTGGACTCGATGATCTCCCGAGGTCCCTTCCAGCCCTAATGTCTATGAAATCTATGAGACTGTGAATCATCTTTTCTGAGTGGAAAAGATCAGGTTCAAGGGGAGGGGCAAGCATCGTGGTCTAGAAAGCGTGACAGCCACTAACATGCCTTTGCCTTTGGTATAGAGAATCTGGATTGCCTGAAGTGGTACCATCTTCACGGGGAGTTAAAGGTACACAGCTCTGCCAATTCCTTGTCCAATTTGACTTGCCAGTAGCCATCCTTTTCATCAAGAATGGTGAACAGCTTTTTGCCAGACAAGCTCTTCTGCACATCCTCTACAGTGGGAATAGAAAAGTGCTGCCTCAACACTGCCTTGTTGAGGTCTTGTGGGTCTGGACAAAGTCATAGTGAACCATCCTTCTTTTGTGGGATCACAAGGCTATTGACCCATGGTGTGAACTTAGTCACCTTTGTAATGACTTCCATAGTTGCCAGCATTTTGAGGGTGGTTTTGAACTTGGCTAGTATTGTATAGGGAATTTTTCTACACTCATGCACAACTGGTGGTACTTCTGGGCTGACATAGATGTGGTGCATACTGGTAAATTGACTCAAACCTTCAAAAACGTTCGGGTATAGTTTCAGAAGGCCTACCTTGGTTGTAGTACTGTCAGGGCCATTCTATGAATTTGTCTGATAAGGTCTAAGGTGGAGCATGCCACCCTACCAAGTACTGGTGGGTCACTATTGTCTGCTATATAAAAGTTACGTTGGATTCATTAGCACCAGATTTGCAGCGTGCAATGATTGCACCTTGTGGTTTGATGCATGCACTGCCAAATGCAACCAATGTAACATGAGCTCGAGTCTTGCATACTTTGCCTTGCAGGGCCTTTGCTACATTTACAGGAATAGTGTCTGTTTCTGCTCCAGTATCTAACTTAAAATAGATGGCAAGTCAGCAATTATAACTGTGCTATACCAGACATTTGGGTTATCAAAGGTCTGTGAGTGCTGCTTTGCTGACATTGTAGCCATATATAGGGTATTGACTCCTTTTTCAGACTTTGGAGCTTCTCCCTTTGATTTACACATTTTTACAAAGTTCACTCCAGAGCATTTGTAACAAATTTCCCTGAAAGCTGGGCAGAATCTAGCCTTGTGTGCTTCTGCATCTTTTGCCAACTTTACCTTTTGCAGCTTGTTGGCCCTCCTGTGGAACAACCGTCACTTGGGGTTTGTTTTGCTTTTGCAAAATGCTACGGCACGTAGGTTTGCTTCTGCAGACACAACACAAGCCTGGGCACTTGTGAGAGCCTTTGCCCTGCAGATCCACAACCTGTGCCAGGGTGAGGGAGGGTTTTTCCATAAGTCTTTCCTTGAGTTTGCTATCAGTTATTCTGAAGACAATTTTGTCCCTCAGTAAAACATCCTCAGCAAATTGGATGTGATGTACCTTAATTTTAGCATGGCTTTTAATACTGTCTCCCACAACATTGTTATAAGAAAGCTAAGGAAGCATGGGTTGGATGAATCGACTGTAAGGTGGATGGAAAACTGTCTGGATTGTTAGTCTCAAAGGGTAGTAATTAATGGCTCTAGTGGCAACGCGTAGGGGGTGCACCCCCTGATCAGCCATGCTCGCTGCTTAGGCAATGGGCAGGGGGCAGGCAGGAGTACCGGTGCCCTGCCTGTAAGTGCCAGCTGACTGATGCAGCCACTCCCAGAAGCAGCTGCAGTGATTGGGTATGGGGGAACTCCAACCAGTCAGTGAGATGTGCCGCAGGCCAGGGCAGCAAGATTGGCTGCAGGGGAACCCCCCCCATGGGCAGCAAGAACGGTCGTGGGGGGGGAGAATGGGGGATGCACGCCCCCCCCCGAATAAGGCGGCACCAGTCACCCATGAACGGCTCAATGTCTAGTTGGTAGCTAGTATCAAGTGGAGTCCCCCAGGGGTTGGTCCTGGGGCCAGTTTTGTCCAATATCTTCATCAACAACCTGGAAGGTGGGATTGAGTGCACCCTCAACTAGTTTGCAGATGGCATCAAGTTGGGAGAAGCAGTAGATAAGCTAGAAGCTGGGCTAGGATGCAGAGAGACTTCAAAAAATTGCAGGACTGGACCAAAAGAAATCTCATGAGGTTCAATAAGGACTAGTGCAAAGTCCTGCACCTAGGACAGAACAATCTCATGCGCCAGTACAGCCTTGGAAGCAACTGGCTTAGCAGCAGCTCTATACAAAAGGACCTGGGGGTTATAGTGGACAATAAGCTGAATATGAGCCATCAGTTTGCCCTGTTGTGAAGAAGGCTACCAGTATACTGGGCTGCATTAGCAGGAGCATTGCCAGCAGATCAAGGAAAATTATTATTCCCCTCTATTCAGCACTGGTGAGACCACATATAGAATACAACATCCAGTTTTGTCCCTACCCATAGAAGGAATGTGGAAAAATTGAAGAGAGTCCAGCTCAGGACACTGAAAATGGTTAGAGGGCTGGGCACATGATTTCTGAGGAGAGACTGAGGGAATTGGGTGTATTTTGTCTAGAGAAAAGGAGACAGGGCAGATTTAACAGCAGCCCTCAGCTACTTGAGGGTTATTCCAAAGAGGATGGAGCTGGACTGTTCTCAGAGGTGGCAAATGACAGAAAAAGGAGCAATGGTTTCAAGTTGCATTAAGGGAAGTATATGAGAAAGGGAAGTATATAAGGTTAGATATGAGAAAAAAACTCTTTCACTAGGAAGGTAGTAAAGCACTGAAACAAGTTATTCAGAGAGGTTGTCCAGGGGTGGGCAAAATGTGGCCCAGGGGCCAGATGCAGCATGCCAGACCATTCTAGCCGGTCCGCGGGGCCCCTAAAAAATTTAGAAAATTAATATTTTTCTGCCCTGGGCTGCCTGTCATGTGGCCCTCGGAGGCTTGCCAAAACTCAGTAAGCAGCCCTCTGCCCAAAATAATTGTCCGCCACTATTGTAAACTCTCCATCCTTGGAGGTTTTTAGGACTCTGCTAGACAAAGCCTTGGTTGGTATGATCTAACTGGGGACGGTTCTGCTTTGAGCAGGGGGTTGGATTAGATTACGTCCTGAGGTCCCTTATAACCCTAATTTTCTATGATTTCTATGCCTTGGACTTTAGCTTTAGTATAAAAATAAAACATGTCCAACTAAATTCAATACTTTTGCAAAACGAACATCATCACTGTACTTACAAACCTATCAGGTTTTATTATTATTAGACTCTAATAGAGTGTTTTTCAACCGTAGAATTGAGGCATCCCTCAAAAAATACTAGCACTCCTAATACTGCTAGCAACATGTGGCACCCCATTGGCTCTTGGAAGGATGTCAAGGCACCTGGCTGAGAATCACTGATCTGTCTTCACCCATCTCTTTATTCATACAGCTATTAAAAGCAAAGTCCTCAGCAGGAAAGGGCTAGGAGGTGATATTCAAATGTCTTTGTCTCTGATTTTGAAACCCGGTAATGGGAAAGAGAATCAATCTTTGTATTGATAACACAACTCATTTTCAAAGAATGTATTTGGTTAAAGAGCTGAAATAGCAGTCCTGAAAACATGCGATACCTCTGAAGTATCAAACAAGCTCAACTCTCATTCCAGTTAAATGAGACAAGAACAAGAGCAGCACAATGGAAAAATAACAAGATGGTATCAGAGTTATACCATGTTAAAAAGTGTGGTGACTTACCACAGGTCAACTTAACACACAGTAACTGTCTTCTATCTGCTCTGTCCCATGCTAGGGGGAAGCTAACTAATAACTTGCTCCTGAATGAAACACATTTAGCTTCAACTTACCATGCAGTATAATGAACACACAAAACAGTTATCACCAATTAAGCTGTTGTGCGGTTTCTGTCCTTTGGCAAGGACTCGGGCAATTTTCTGTTCCTACTCCTCTTGCTTGGATGTAGCAACAAGCTCTGTCTTGAGGGCTGAAACTGGTTGGTTTTGCATACTGTATTTTCTCACATGCCACATGCCCCCAAGTAAGACATGCAGCTTGTTTTTGGGAAGGCAAAATTAAATATATGCATTTTTTTCTCTCTACCTGCATAGAGCAGGCCCAGAACCTAGTCTTTGGCTTACTTATCTTCCCTTTCCTGCTCAGCCAGAAGATGAAAATGTAGCTGCTGCTGAAGACTTGTCTCCATGGGTGGCCCTACGAATTTGAAAAGAGCTAAAAACAGTCTGTGGGGCTACTGGAAGAAATAGGACAAGAGAGACTAGGAGCTAGCAGACAGCAACATTTCCAAAAGAAATAGTAGCTTGATTCCTGGAACATCATAAAAAATCAAGACCATTACAACAGAAAGATGATACCTGTGAAATGAAGAGCAATGAGCCATTAAACCAATTGACTCCCTCAGCTGCCTGAATAGAAATGCCCCTGCTGCTCTCAGACAGTTTGTTTTAAATTTTGGGTGGAATATGAATCAAAGTGGAGTGCCTCTATGCTCCACAGAGAAACTAATTTCCCACCTTAAGAAATAAACCCCAATTTTGGAAGGCTAATTTAGGGGGGGAAGGTGCATGAGGTAGGTGAGTAAATAAAGTGTTTGATACCACTGAAACTGGTGCTATGTAAAGGACAGTTTGAGCACCTTTTATATATCCTATCCGTTATGTACTTAGGGCCTGTGTACACACCACAAAATTGGTCTTTAAAGCGGGTTAAAAGCCCTTTTGCATCGCTTTAATGGCATTGCTGCTTGCACATCTCGTGCCATATTGCATATTAATTGCGTTGCAGTTTGCACCTCTGGCGGTGTATTTATTGCAAGTTAAATGACTTTGGGATGCAGCAATATGAAACATCGCTGAGGTGTTTTAGTTTGCTACCTCATAGCCGTGGAGGGAAGCACTGGGCCCTGTGCAGCTCAAAGGCTGTGCAGGCAGCCCCAGCAGGCAGCCCAGCAGCAGCATGTACAGACAGGCTCCACTGAAGAAAAAAAGAAAAAAGTGGCGAGCCTGATCTTTTTTTTCCCCCCTCCTCAGAGCCTGCCTGCCTGAGCTGCATGGGGGCCTGGTGCTTCCCTCCGCAGCTATGGTGCCCCCCCGGGACGACCTGGGTGGGGTGCCTTCAGGTGGGTGCCACCTGGGAGGTACCGCTCCTGCAGCAGAGGGAAGCACCAGGTCCTCCCCCTCCCCCCCAGCCACTCAGGGACCACTTGACCCGCCTGCAGCTCGCCCTCCCCACTGCCAGAGAGACAGGTAAGGATTGGGCCCAACCTCTGTGGATATGCCACAGGGGTTTACTTCTTAAATTTAAGTGGTGTTTTTAAAAACACACCACTTCAATTCAGGGCAAAGTAAACCCCCATGGTGTGTACAAATGTCTTTAGTTTCTTAAATTAGCAAGGTCATAACCCCATCCGGACTGACTAAGATTCATTATTTGTAATGGCCAAATAGTTTTAAAAATTTTCAGAATGTTTGTTTGTCATCATCTAAGCAACAATATATTCTTGTTCTCAGATTTGGTCTCAAACTTTAAAATGAGAGACTAGCTAATCTAGAGTTATGTGCTTCCTGGTATGAATTTCCAGACTAATATGATCCCATAAATCATAGTGGACTGCATTTGGCACTCTTGTTAACACAAGAGTTTAACAATTCAGCCAGATCTGTTTAAAAAAAAATCTGTTCCAAGTAACAGAAACCTTTATGGTAAATACAGTCTCCATTCCATTACTGAACTATTGGTCCCTGCAGCAAACAGCATTTTTTTTTTTTTTTTTTTACAAACTGACAATATTTTAGGGGGAAATATACAGAAAGAGTCTTGAAACCAAAAAGTTTATTGCAGTGAAAATAAGACACCATCATATATAAAAAGAAAAATATTCACTGTATATACAATGAAATACCTCCTCTTCCCTTCCCCTTGGGTTGTGCTAAGGGATACTATAGTAATGCATAGATTTAATTACAGATGGGTCCAATTTGCAAAATTCACTTGTTTACCAGCAGTTTTCATTTCAACTCATTAAAGACCAGGAGCTAATTAGAAAGCTTACAGATTTCCAGTGCATTCTTCTCCCTTAAGTTTTGGTACTGTACAAATGTGACATTCAGACTGTTCTCCAATCTTAACCTTCCCTCTGCATTACAAAATAAAATGTCAATGTACCAAGAAGCAGCCATTGGGTGGAGCGGCACAGCTTGTTCTCTACACATCAAACTGAAAATGCACCGCTTCATAGAAGAATATAGTTTGGGACCAGATCCTTGGTATGGCCCAACCACACAGAAATGCAAGCAAGAGAAAGCTGAACAACAGTAACGCAACACTCAGCTTTGTACCTATCCTCACTATAGTGCATTGTGATGCAGTAAGTGAAGACTATCTTAGTACACAGATGTCCTATCTGTCTCAATCTTCCCTGGTGCTGCCATTTTATGTTAGCTCCATACTCACCAGAGGTTTATCCCTTTCCTGCTCTAAGTCTGCTTGGGCAGCTGAAGTCAGCTTCAAAGGCTAGATTATGTAGGCAGTGCACAGCACCTATTGGCTCTCCACTGCATCTGGCCTCCGGCTTTACTAAGTACCACCTAATCAGTGAACACTATCCTATATTATTGTAGCTTGCTTACTTTGACAGTTGCAAACTGATTTCTTGCCTGTGCTTGAATTTTTCTGGACACTTAATAATTGGAGCTATGAATCTGTACCCCTTGCACTGAAATAAGGGAGGATAACCCCCCAATCTGGTGAAATCCCCTCAGACGTGCTGAGGTTTGCTAGTGGAATTAACTCAAAGTATTTTCTTTAAACTTTAAGGAACTGGCTTGCCCTCTTGTTCAGCTTAAGTGCCTAACTTAGTACCTTGTGCCATGACCAATCTGTAAAAGGTTTTGGAAAAGTACTGGATGGTGTGGTAGGCACTTCTTGGCCTAGACTGTTGGATCTTGGGTAAAAAGCCAACCCTATTTGCCAATGAAATGTTAAAAACACAACTTGTAATAGAACAGTCATTATTAAAGCAGGTGGAAAATGTTGATGACCATTATTAAATGCCAGAGATGTAACTGCCCAAAAGTCTCATGACATCTGTACTTGGAGTCTCCTTTCTCTTCATGGTAGTATGTACAGTCTATTGACTTTAAGGGCTCCGAGGAGCCCAAAACTTTGTCTCTGAAGCATATCTCCATACAATCTCTGCTATTATGAATAGACCAGGTGTTTTTTTCTGTGTGTGTTAAGTGATTATACCATTTTCCAGTCTAAAGTTATGTTTTTGTTTTTTTGGGGGTTTTTTAAGACTCTTACATTGAGCTTCCACTAAGCCAGAAATGAGGTCACTTTTTTCCATTGGAGCCTGCTGCCATCTGAAACACAATAGGCAAAACTGACAATTATATGCGCTGTTAAATAGTACAATTTGACTAAGAAATAGGGTCTATTTTGAATGGGACCTGATGAATGGCTAATGCATTATTCAGTTAATAGTGCTAAAATATTAGTAAGCTGAATTTTAAGTAGCATTTGCTCAGCTTTAATCTGAAAGCTAAAGGCTCACAATTTTTAAGATTCAATGCCAAAGGAATAAAGAACTAGAGTTGAGTTTGCATGTCAGTTCAGTGTAGTGAAATCTTCATCCTTCTAAAGAGCAATTATTTCCATTATGAAAATAACCAATTGGTAGGAAAGTACAATAAATAATGTGCTTACTAATCTACAAAATCAGAACTTAAAAAATTGTCTACAGTCCAAATAACTCATGATGATAAAAAAAAATTAGTCACTTAAAAAATTATCTTTACACAATATTCGGAGGGGAGGTTGGGGGGGGGGAGGTATTTAGCCCTTTTTTGTCCCAGGTGTTCATCTAACAAGCAAGAACAGAAACAGAATGTATTCATTATGTGTAGTATGGGTTTTGGTGGCAAATACCTTTGTTGAAGTGCATTATCTCACAAAGAGACAAGTGAAGCAGTTGAACACCAGCACTGTTGAAGATAAGGGATACAGTGGGATGTGAGATTCCTTATGAGCCGCTAAGCTAAATGCTGTTATGCATCATGTGACTGTCAGAGACAAAAAAGGTAAACTCAGCTAGCTATCCATTTTTCTAGCTGCGTAACTCTATGCATCTTCTGTGTTTATAACCAGACTGTCTTAAATAGTGCTAATGTCACTTGAGCAGAAATAGTAACATCCTACAGAACTCTCACTTATATCACAATTATTTTCTCCCACTGTTACTTTACCTTAGAAACCACTAAACGTCCCCCATGAGGGAGAAACACTTAAGAAGAATTTTAAAAGCTCATTTCATTTTAAACGTTGTCTTCATGCACCAAGGGAAGAATCCGTGTGGGGTATGATCATACATACACACTTTAAAATCCAGCTCCAAAAATGCTTCTTCCTCCTTTAAAGTAAGTAAAATGAACTTTCATGACCTCTGCAACTTCTGGTCACCGCCTAGGAATGTAACGGCATGCAGAAAAGCCAGAGAAAAATCAAGATAAATGGGCATCACTACTTTAGTCATTCATTTAGAAAACATCTGTACCCATACAGTAGTGTCACAGTCCATGCAAGAAAAAGAATATAAGTAACTTTGCAGTTACATCTGTGCCCATTACTATGGGAATGAGGTTCTCTTCATCTCCCACAAGCTTTCTACTGGTTTCAAGGTGTTTTTTTAAAGCAGCTTCCTGAAATGAAAAATAGAATAGCAGTGATTAAGATAAGTTCTTCTTTAGACTTTGTTTCAGATCTTTTATTCTAGGCAGACTGCTACTTCCAGCTGTGGAAAATATAGATGATGATCCTTTACAATATAAAGAAAAATATGAACTACTGTACTGACACAGAGAAAATATGGGGTTCATTTATTATGAAATTAAAGAAATAGACATTTTATCTCAGAATTTTTGGGCAACATTTTGCTAATGTAGCTGCCTAGATCTTTATTTTTATCTCTTAGCATTAGATTAGGTATCTAGCTAGATATCTAATGCTAATACCCTTGAAGTAGAACTGCTGTAATTTTAAACATCCAGATAGCTAAAGTAACACTACTGAAAGATGTAATACTGATGGGATTGCATTAATTGCTTAATTAAATTAAGTACTCAGTTTTAACCCTTATTTCATAGATTTCATAGACATTAGGGCTGGAAGGGACCTCGAAGATCATCAAGTCCAGCCCCCTGTGCCAGGGGCAGGAAGACAGCTGGGGTCAAAGGATCCTAGCAAGATAAGCATCCAAACGCTTCTTCATTGAGCCCAGAGTAGGTGCCTGCACCACTCTGGAGGGAGTCTATTCCAGGTCTTGGGGACTTGGACAGTAAAGAAATTTTCCCTTACGTCCAATGTAAAATGGTTTTGGAGGAGTTTATGACCGTTGGTCCTTGTTTTTCCTTGGGGTGCTCTGGTGAACAGACATTCTCCCAGATCTTGATGTACACCCCTTGTGTACTTATAGGTAGCCACCAGGTCCCCCCTGAGCCTGCGCTTTTCCAGGCCGAAGAGCCCCAGGGCTGTCAGCCTCTCTTCGTAAGACCTGTTCTCCTGCCCTCTGATCATGCACCTGGCTCTTCTCTGCACTCTCTCAAGCTTCTCCACATCCTTCTTGAATTGTGGAGCCCAGAATTGGGCTCAGTACTCCAGCTGCGGCCTCACCAAGGCCGAGTACAGTGGGAGGACATCATCCTGAGATTTACTTGAGAAGCATCTATGAATACAAGCCAAAGTATTTTTTGCTTTGCCAACTGTGACATTGCATTGGTAGCTCATGTTCATCTTGTGGTCAATCATGACCCCCAAGTCTCTTTCAGCCGTGGTACTAGCAAGCGTAACACTGCTGAGCCTATAAGCGTGATACAGGTTTTTTGTCCTGAGGTGGAGTACCTTACATGTATCTGTATTGAACATCATCAGTACCCATCCACTTACTAAGTTTATCCAGGTCAACCTGGATCACTAGCCTGTCCTCTGGTGTGGATGCTTATGGTTAATTCTCTTCAAGATACAGAAGACACTTAAGTAGTGTTGCTAACTCCATAAGCTTTTTGCTGGTGGTAGAGCATCAGTATAGTACTGGTAATTTATTTAAATGTGTGAAATTTTATCTTCTGTTTTTTTGGTTGGAGAGAGGTAATTAGCCATGTTAGTCTGAACTCAGTCAGAAGGCAAGATAGATAGGCACCTTTATAGACTAACTAAATAAGATATATAGAGAGGGCGAGCACAGGCTTTTGTGAACCCAAGTTCATTTAATCAGATGCTGTGAAAGGGCAGGCAGAAAGCAGATTATAAAGAAGAGAGATAAACTGAAATACAAAAGACAAGGAGCAGGGAGAGAGGGAGAGAGAGTGGTGAGAATTGTTGTGCTAGGAGAGAAAAGCAAACCAACAGTAAACCCAGAGAAACAAAGGTCAAGAAAGGCTAATCCAGGTAATGAGATTAGAATCATAGTCCCTGTTTAAACCAAATTTAATAGTCTAGTTCGTGGATGAGTTCTTGTTTTGCAGTTCCCCCTTCAAATTGGTTTGATTTTTGTTTTGTTTTTTTGCTGGACAACAGCAGTCCTGAGATCAGCGATGGAGTGTCCAGGGAAGTGTTCTGCCACAGGCTTTTACGTATTTCTGCAGCTGTCATCAGATCAGTATTCATTCTTTCTTACATGCAGAAATCACCCTGTCTGTCCAGACTTCAGAGTGGCAGCGTAAGCAGGTGGCAGCATATACAACACTGGTAGAGTTGCGGGTGAATGAACCTTAGATGTTGTACTCCTTGTTATCAAATCCAGTGATGATGTGGTCTGTATTGATGTCAAGACACAGCAGGCATTTAGGACCACTGCAAGGCTTGGGGCCTTGGCAAGGAAGGGAGTTCATTAGTCTGTTGTTTGAGAGAAACCATTTGAGGTTGGGGGGGCTGTCTATAAGCTAGGACAGGTTTGTCCCCAAAGGCTGTCTTGAGATGGCCATCCTTTACCAGGAAGAATAGGAGGTCCTTCTATTGGTTGACCACAGAGCAGCTCTTAAATAGTATAGTGATGTATTCTACAGAAATCTGGAAGTTAACTGACCAGTTGTTCTACACTGAAGCCAGCTGAAAACACACTAATAAAACGCCCAGTATTTAGCCTTATGAGGTGGTTTGGGCCTTAAGTTTCTCAAGCTGTGCAGACTGTTAACCTCATACGGTTAATATAACTACCTTGTAATTTAACTGCATCTACACCAGACCATACTCTACAGAAATGGGGGCCAACCTTTTTGCCTGGCATGACACAAGTGAAGCCCTGCCCTTTTCCCAAGTGGCACTCTGGCCCGCCCTCCCCCACCTACACTAAGACACACCTTAGGATGAGTTTGTGCTGGGTGCAGGGCTCCAGTCTCAGGCTATGTTTGTGTGGAGCAGAGTAGGGGCAGGATGCTGCTACATGAGCAGTGTTGCCACCAAGATGTCACTTTCCCTGGCCTGCAACCACCAGTTTTATATACTGAACAAGAACCCAAAGCCCGGAATTCAGCAGCTGGTGCAGGGCCAGGAAGGGGTTAAGCTAACTCTTGGTGGTGGCAGCTGACACTCCCCTCTGGCAGCAGCATCCTGCTTTGCTCCACATGACCAAAACTTGGAGCCTCCAGACCACCATTCTAGCACCTCTGTCTACTGAACACCGAGGGCTTGCATGACACCCACATGCTGCCTATGCCACTTGTGGCATGTGTACTGTAGGTTAGCCACCCCTGCTTACAGTTCCTTTTTCATTATCTTGTTGTATCACAGAGTAAGAGTTTGACTGGGATGTACACAACTGGGCCTGTGGATAGGCCCTGAGGAGCAGCGAAGGACATCAGCAGCGGAAGAGTGCAGATTACCAGACTGCTGAGCTGGGATGCAGGTTGGAGGGCTGAGGCCAAGGGGACCAAGTTCCAGAAGGACCTATAGATACAGTCCAGAAGCAGGCCAAGATCAAAAATCAGGAGTCAGAGAAACACTGTCTAATTCTAGGTAAGATCCAAGGTCAGGGTCAGGAAAAGCCAAAGCCAAGTCAGGAACCAGGAGAATCAGAAACAGTGGTAAATATGAGGCTTGCTGGAACAGACTGGGGCTGGATCAAGATGCGTTTGCAGCCTGAGGCTGCAGATGTGCTTAAAAGCAGCATTTGTGGCAGCCAATCCAGTTCCTGGCCTCCACATAAAACTAGGGCATTATCATTAGCTAGGGATCAGGGGCAAGCATGATAGTTCAAGTGCTCTGCCCAGCAAGCTTGACTGATCAGAGGCCCTGACCCTCCCTTTTACAGGGCTGTCTTCCAGGCAGTCTGGGATTAGGGTTTTCTGGGTACCTTTGATGGAAAGCCTACACTAGTTCAAAGACATGAACATGGTTGGCTGATTCCCAGGATCATTCTTAAGTCATAGCCCTCCAAGTCAATCAAGTAATGGAGCTTTCCTTGGACATATTTAGAATCTAAAACCTGCTTTACAATATACTCTTTGTGACTTCCACTATCACAGATGGAGTGGGAGTGGGTTTGCGTTCAGATAGTCAGGAAAGGGCTTTTTGATGAAATGCTTGAATACGGATATATGGAAAAAAGGGTGCGTCTAAAATGTCTCTGGCAACTAGAACTTAAAAACAACAGGAGAAGGCTGAGGGGGAATCTAGTGGCCATTTACAAACTAGTCGGGGGGGACCAGCAGGCATTGGGGGAGTCCCTGTTCCCGCGAGCACTACCAAGAGTGACTAGAAATAACAGTCACAAGCTGGCAGAGGGTAGATTTAGGCTGGCTATCTGGAGGCACTACTTCATGGTCAGGGCGGCTAGGGTCTGGAACCAACTTCCAAGCGAAGTGGTTGGCTCCTACCCTGGGGGTCTTTAAGAGGAGGCTGGATGGACACCTTGCCAGGGTAGTTTGACCCCAGTACTCTTTCCTGCCATGGCAGGGGTCACACTTGATGATCTACTCGGGTCCCTTCTGATCCTACAAACTATGAAACTATGAAACAGAGTTTATTTGTTCTACTACCATAAATGGGCCCAGATACTAGCAACCCAGTTTGGATGATGGTCTCAGGGGGGCGGTGTGTGTGTGTGTGTGTGTGTGTGTGTGTGTGTGTGTGTGTGTGT
>NW_017728906.1:7686067-7696824 GCF_001723895.1 Crocodylus porosus | reverse complement strand
GGTGTGGGGAGGGCTGGACTCTCAGTGTCAGTCAGCCTGGTCTTTATACATGGTATTGCCAGAGTCAAGATGAACTTTTAGTTCTTGCTACACCTGTTGGAAGTTCAATACAAAGTCGTTCACTACAGGAACCTGTGGGAATGTGGGTGGTGCTGGATGGAACTGGGGATGATATCCATAGTTGGAAAAATGGGTTTGGCCTGTAGACATATGGACAGCATTGTTATATACAAACTCTTCTAGAAGCAGCAAGGGCACCCAATTATCCTGATGGAAGTTTAAAAAACACCTAAGTTACTGGTCTAGGAAATGATTTATATGCTCTGTTTGTCCATTAGTCTGAGGGTTGTATGCAGATGTGTTACGAGGTTCTATGCCCAGGGCCTTACAGAATACATGCCAGAAATGTGAAACAAACTAGAGGCTGTGATCAGAGAGCACCTGAGACAGGCAGTCACCTAGGCAAAATATATGCCTCAGAAATAGGTCATCAGCAGGGATCCTGGTTTTCTCCAATTTACAAAAATCCCCAATTTTCAGTTAAAAAAAGGTAACCCCAAATTTACATTTTTTCATGATTAAAATGAGACACCACTATATATATATATCTGTATATTAGTGGTGTTTCATTTTAATCTCAGAAAAATATGAACTTGGGGTTACTTTTTTTAACCAAAAATTAGGGATTGTTTTTAAATAAGAGAAAACCAGGATCTTTGGTTATCAGTTTAGCTAGCAGTGGTGCTAGAGTGGACAGGGATAAAATAGGCCATCTTAGTTAACACAACCACCACAAAAATGATCACGGAACAGTTCTAAGAATGTGGGAGGTCCACAACGAAATCCATCAAAAGTGTTGGCCATGACAGCACAGGTGTGGGTAACAGCTGAAGTAGACCAGCCAGCCAGGCTTGAGTTTTCTTAGTTTGGACACACATTGCACATGAATAGACATATTGTTTAACATCAAGCCCCATCCAGGGCCACCAGAATTGTTAGGAGACTAAGAATTCCTATTTTTGTATGTCTAAAGTGACATGCAGGAAGTGAGTCATTATAGGGCCTTATTATTCATGATCTTACAGGACCACCTGAGAAATACAGATACTGGCAGAAAAACAGAAACCCCATGAACTACCAAAAGTTGGGTTGGAGTGGTTTTGCCAGCTGGAACCATTGTTTGGCAAGGTGATCATCTAAGAGGGCCATTTGGATGGCTAAGGAGGCTGTGCTGAGTGGTTCCCTGAATTAAGTTCTTAGGCTGGAGTTGTGATATGTCTAGTGTAGACAATTCATCCTTAGAGGATAGGGCACCTGCTTTCTGGTTCTTCACTCCAAATGATGTGCGATTATGAAATTAAAACAGGAAAAGAAAAGCAACAAGTGGGCCTGTCATGAATTCAGTTTCTAGCTCATTTGGAGATATTCCAAGTTCTGGTGATCCAGAATTACCTAGCCAGGATGGAAAGCTCCTTCCAGAAGGTGCCACCACTGCTTGAAAGCTACCTTGATTGCAAGAAGTTTCTGGTCCCAGATGTCATAATTCATTTTGGGGGAAGGGTGTCTGGGCGTGGGAGTAAAAGGCTCAAATGTACAACTTGTTCAAGGTTTCTGAAGTGTAGAAAGAATAGCTTCTATAGCAAATTTAAAAGAATTGGCTTACAGTATAAAAGGTCTCATGGGGTCAGGTTACACCAAAATAGGTGCAAAGGTAAAAGATCTTTTTAGTGTCTCAAAAGCCATTGAGGATTCTTGAGACCATTTAAACAGTACCTCTTTCTTAACAAGGGCTATTAGGTGTGAGAACCCTCTGAAAAAATGTTTATGTAAATTAGCAAAGCCCAGAAACCCTTGGACCCCCTTTACATCCCACAAAGTGGTCCATTCAGTCATGATGATTAACTTACATGGGTCCATGGTTAGGCCTTGGGGGGGAAATTATATAACCTAAGAATTCAATTGAGGTCTTGTCAAACTCACGTATTTCTAACTTAATATATGGGTGGTTTTCTCAGAGCCTGAGCAGGACCCAATGTACATGTTCTGAATGCTGGGTC
Organism: Crocodylus porosus; assembly: GCF_001723895.1. Taxonomy (NCBI): domain Eukaryota; kingdom Metazoa; phylum Chordata; order Crocodylia; family Crocodylidae; genus Crocodylus; species Crocodylus porosus. The sequence goes on along the minus strand of NW_017728906.1, from coordinate 7,694,767 downwards.
TGATCATCAGGAAAAAATGTAATGTCTTCATTGTAAATTATAAAAAATCAGTTCAGCATATCTTGGGAGGTAGTGGGGGCATTACTGAGCCCGAAGGGCATGACCAGGAATTCAAAATGCCTATAGCGGGACTGAAACAGTCTTCCACTTGTCCCCCCCCACTCCCAATCTGATCTTATCTTACTTTCCACACAGACAGAGGGAGGCAGGGAACAGCTCCAGGGGTGCAAGGCCAGAAGCTGCAGAGGCTTCCAGTTGGGGGCTGGGGGCAGGAGGGAGCTGGGCCGGCCTTGCTGCTCAGCTGGTGGGTCCTGCCACCTGCTCCCCTGGGCCCTGCTGCTGCTGGCTGCCTGTCATCTTTGACAGACAGCCAGGGGAAGATAAAAAATAATTTTCTAAAATTTTTAGGGATCCAGTGGGCCTGACAGAATGGCCTGGCAGACTGGATCTGACCCATGGGCCGTATTTTGCCCACCCCTAGCCTAACATCTCAAGCCAATGCTGAAAAATCAGGCTGTTTAGATGTTAAAGGTGGTCCATTTCCATGAATAATCTGATGGCTGCTTTTTCTGGACACATTATGATCCCTAGTGAGTTTCTCCACTGAATTTCTTTCCTCAGAAAATGAGTATTGCTTGTTAAAGACTATTTCTCATTCAGTACACTATAGTAATTGCCCCAGATATCCACCTATGGTAATCATTAGCCTATTATATTATACACATATTCTTGGGTATATCCATGAGAATATTCTCATTTCAATACCCTTGGAACAGACGAAGTTGTATTTGACTGCTGAATATCGCCTGGATGGCACCTTGGCTAGGCACAGACATTACACCTTTAATGGTATAAGTGATCAGAAACTGGTCTATACTTGTAACAAAACAGAAGTTTGGTGCACACAGACTGGTTTAAAAACGGGAGAACTTGATCTATGGTTTGCACCCCCTTTCCCCTCCACCAAAGGGCAAATTTGTGTACTGTTTGCTACCAGTCTAAATGATGAAAACCATGTAACTTACATCAATTCCACCTCGTGCATTTTAAATATTTGTATGTGGCGGGCTTACCTGCTCAAGCCCCAGCATGTCCTGGGCTCAAGAATTCGCAATTCCAATTGGTGGAGCCCATCCACCAATTGGGGGAGAATGGGGAGGAGTTGGTGCCGCCCTTTCCTGACAGGAAGGGGCAAGGAGCTCCCAGACCGAGTTCAGACCTATAAGTTGCAGATCCACTGGACTTCAGGGGCTGAAGGTATAAAAGGAGCAGTGTGAGCCACACAAGGGCATGTGGCAAGGGACATTGGAGAGGAAAAAGCCCAAAGAGGGCCTCCACCAGGATCCCTTTGCCCTAGAGGTGTGTAGATTGGTGCATGGGACTCAGGCTCTGGGAGCCACGTCAAGGCAACTCAAGCTTGCATCCCCAGCAGGGGATTGGATGGAGCAATGTGCAGACAGCCAGCCCTGGAAGCAGCTCGAAGCTGCTCGGGCCCCACCTGGTGCGCAGACCAGCACACAAAGAGCCAGCTCTGGGAGCAGCTCGAAGTTGCTCAGGTTAGCCGCAGCATAGGCTAGATAGCTGAAGTCCCACAGTGTGGCCCAGCCAAGGAACTAAAAGAGTCTGGAACCTAGAGCAGGGCCTGGGAAAGGGAAGGCCCAGGTGCAAGGCTGGGTAAACCCAGCCAGCAGCAGCTCGACTTCCCCAGGGAGCTGGAAGAACCCTTGGTGCCCAAAATGGGGCACAGGGCCAGGAGGAGAGGTCTCAGCATAAGACAGACAGTGCCAGGGGGCTGAGCAGAGGACCCTGGGGTCTGGTCAATGACTCCTCAGAAAGGACTGAGATTTGCTGGTGGAATCAGGTTCCACATGGGAGACATTCCTGAAATAAGCTGTGCGCCCCCCTCCCCCACCCGTAAGGGAAGCCCCAGGTGAAAAGTTCCCTCCCAGCTAGACCTGTAGGAGGGGAGGTATCCCTTGCTAACTGGAATCCAGGGGTAGATGTGCCTTATATTGTGTAAAGCTGCACCTTATATTTTATAAGACTTATCCTGATTGTGGATATGTTGTACAATATGTGATGGGATTGGTTTCGTTTCATCTAATTGGTTCATCATTGGTTCAGCACTTATAGGTGCTGCCTGCTCACACCTTCACCATCCCCTCCACCCATCCTATTTTTATCCAGTTGTACTCTGCCAGTGGTTCCTCTGGGTTCCCTGTAAACTACCTGTTGACCCTAACTTACCTGGTTCACCCATCTGAGTATCCACCCCACCTCCTTGCATGGGCATCCTGAGGACTCACCAGTTGCACCAGGCCTCTTTAGGGCATAGGGTTAAGAAAGCCATCCCCAAGGTGGGTTGCCCATTAGGACAAGCATTCCCAGGAAGTGGTTCCTGGCTTACCATATTGTAAATATATATCTGTACAACCTTAGTGTTGTTGAATGCTGTCACCAGAAGTTTTCCTTTATTTGTTGGGTGATACCTACTGTAGATACTTACCTGTATTTATTGGATAAGGACAGTATGTATATTGTAATTTAATAAACTGTAAATACTTAAGAGCATTGACGTGGAGCTGACTCTATAGAGGAAAGAGGGACCCAAGCTCTAATCACAGGTATCCCTCTCACAGCACTGTCATCTACCTCATCAATCCCTTCCAATTGAGGATGGGCACACCCTTGGGTGTTCCCAGGTTACAGGTACCTAGCTCTTTGAGCACAGCGCAGAGCTGGCCACGCTTATTATGAGGAAGTCATAGTATCCACTTCTCACTGTCAAGTACAAGTGGCTTCTAACACAGAAGGATAAGATCCCAGGGCCAGTGTTTAGGGATACATTTAAAAGAGACATCTTTTCATGGAGTGTTTATACTTTCAACATATCAAACAGCCAATGAGGTTTCAATCTTGTTTTTCTCACTCAGCTAAGATCTCCATTGAAATCAATGGGAATCTGACCTTCACAAGGGTAATAAGATGAAAACTCAACTGTTCTGTGGCGTATTATACCTTCATTTCAGAGAAATTAGAGCAGAAATGTGTAGGCACTTGCCCAAAGCCCTGTAAAGCAGTGAGTAAACTGATTCTCAAATCTCCATACTGCTTGAAGGGGCTGTTTTGCTTTAGAAAGGGGAACATTGCAGGGAACAGAATAATGTCACGTGGAAAGCTTCAAAAATATTATTCAGAGAAGACATGTCACTTACATTTGATGTTGCCTAACAAACTCCGCAAACTGCCGATCTTTGGTATAAAGCTCAATAATCCGTATTCTGTCCTGAATTTCCTATAATACAAGACACACAGTCAGATTGCAGGAAGCTGAAAAAATGCATGGTTCAAAATACAAAAACATTTTGAAATGTTGGACAAGATTTTTTCTTGAAATTGCGGTGGACAAGTATGCTTTCCTACTCAAGGAATAGACCACTAGAATAGGGAACCCTTTTCATAATGTATAAAAAGGTTGTAAAAACTGAATTTTAGTAATTATTTTCTTAAACTTAGAACAGTAGTTCAGAATTAACATTTTTTCTGTTCTGTATATGAAGCTTATTAATATATCACAGTTCAGTCAAAGCCAAGATTAGGCATAATGTCCTTTAAATCAACATGACAAAATGTTTCATTCCTAATACAGTGCACATATATAGGATGTCCATATACTTGGCCTGGCTTCAGATTTTTACCAGTTTAACTCAAGTTAAATTAAATTACTCTTGATCTATGACTACCAGTATGAATGACAAAAGAAATGTGGCTTTAATCTAATTCAGAATATAGGAACAAGTTTCTTTTCTACAACACTTGCAGCATTAGCTGTACAAATGATTGATTTGCTACTGAAAAACCCAGCTCAAAGAATTCCTTATAATACTATTTCCTTCTTTCACGGATGAAGAAAAGGAATTAAGTGGTTTGCTCAAGGCTTCATGACTGACTCAATGGATGGGTATAGATTCCCCCACACCAGTATCCCAGGGACTGTTCCTCCCAACATATGAATGGGGAAATGGACCAATGTGCTACAGCTTTGCAGAAAATTATACTAAGCTCTGAACATCTAAGAACTTGTGTAGGCACTTGCAGCAGAGTCTGGGTATATGGCATGGCTACCTCCAAGGAAAAACAGAAAACACAGGTGACCTTCTGGGAGAATACTACAAGCACTTTGCTTTGGTTAACAGATGTCTCCCAAAACTTATAAAAACTATTTTAAAATGCAGCGTCTCAGTCCTGTCAAACTCCTTCCAAATCCAACTCTGCCGTGTACGTGTATGGGAGGAAGCCATGCAGGAAGCTCTTCTCCCCATCCTAAATAGCTACAAACGGGGCAGCCACAACATGAGCCTGTGCATTTGGAGCATGAGGCTTGAGGGAATGACCACATCCGCACAGGATCTGTAAGTGCTCTAACTATGCACCCCACCACCCCACTTAGCTCCATGAGAAGCAAAGTGATAATGCTGCCCACCTCCTTAGTAAGCTCACTGTTTTCATAAATGTGCCTTATCTCTTCACTGCTGTAATCCGTGGATGTGTCTCCACTGGTAGAGCTGTAGGATGTCACCTGTGGGTATCTGCGATAGTACTGGCTTTGTCCAGTAGTGTCACTTTCGTACATGGGGTTGTACTTGACTGCATTTTCAAGGGAGGAGAGGCTGTCACGTCCCCTGTGGGATTGGAACAGGAAAGATCAGGTACCTTTACAGAGTCCTCTCCAAAACCTAGGTCAGCAGTAGGTGCTTGGGATAGTTCAAGAACCAGTCTTGGAGCTTGATTTATCCCTCAGCTTGAGAAGGCCAGGGGAAAAGTGGAATTGATAAATTTGTTTGATTTGTAATTTGGGGTTCACGTTATATTTGCCACTTACCCTAATGAGTCTTCACTGTCATTTTTTGTGTATTGCTCTCGGAGGGTCCTGGCTAAGAAGAAGATGACAGCAGATGCCACAAGAAGGAATCCAGCCACTGAAGCAATTGCAATACCTACAACCAGGGGCTCTGAGACAAACTCTTCACAATGCTCTCCCCGGTACCACCAGTTCTCTCCCACACGACATCTGTAATCACAAGCAAGAAAACAAAGGAAAGCTAAAAATGAACATTTGAACACTGTAAATGTTTTTACTCTTCAGCACTTTACTCCCTCTTGCTGATGCATGTTAAGATGAATCAAGAATTTTACCTTTTAGTGTATATACCAGCTAACACACGTAAAGACTTCTGTGCAGATTTTTAAAACATCAGCCACTATTTGACAGAACCATATATACATTTGTTTATAGATATTTGCCTGTTCTTATTAAATCTACAATCCAAAAAATTATTTAAAGTCTACATTTGACAATAAGTCCTTCATCATTTTTAAAGTAATTTTAATTAGTAATTTTAAACTTTTTGCTGTAAACTATTGTATCTTAAGTATGACATAGGAAAAGTCTCAACCTTTATTGCTGGAAACTCAATACTTAATACAGATGATGTTTCTCTTTAATCAAGCAAGAATTAGTATATAATGGCTTACTTATCTTTGCTTGAACTTTTCCCACTTTTCAACCTAGTCCCTGCTTTAGTATGCATATTTACTTTTTAAAATGTTGACATGGTGATTTCCCAGAAGCAAATTAAATGTTTCTGAATGCATCAGGACTCTTGCATTTTGTCTGAGAAACAGAAAATTATAATGGGCCTGACTCTTATCACACAGTGGTATAAATAAGGAATAATCCCACTGAAACAAACACTTGTTAGCTAAGTGAATCACAAAAGGTCCTGAAGTTTCTGACAGCAGAACTCTAGTAACTGTCCATTGATTTAGAATAATAGCAACCTGCCTTTGTCCCACTGTGAACTTTGCTCACCTTCCCAGTTACATGCAGAATGATGTTAGGTTATCGTGCTTGTGTACATTGCCTGGGAGAGTAGATTAGGTTTTTTCAAACACTTAATAAAAGCTTGAACCAAAGCTGTAAAAGGTTCCACATATGTGGTGATCTTTTATAACTTGTGCAAGATGCTTTTCCCATCAGGAGGTATACAATTCCATCTTTTCTCAGCTGGGAGCATCATGTAAGCATGTTGCATAGCTCTGCCTTACAAATCTGAATTTTGTGGCTAAAGTCAGTCCATTTTTTGGTTTAACACCACAAACTATTAAATACTGTTTAACAAAACAGCATGGGATACAGCCTCTTGAATGTATATCTCTTGAAGAGTAAGGGACTAGACTTGACCTAAGAATTGACTTTCATTATTGCCTTCTGGGCAAAACTTTTTTCCTACCAAACATCTTACCAACTGAGCAACCCTATCCTCTGAGAGGGTGGCAAGGTCCCAAAAGGAGCCTCTCATCCTTAGGATGAAATTCTGGCTACGCTGATGTCAGTGGAAAAGCTCCTGTGGACAGCAAAGTTTTGCTCTTAATCCCTAAACCAGGACTGGAACTGACTACAGTGTAAGATGTCCAAACAATTTATGCATGTGGATTAATCATTAAGGACCTCTCTTATTATATGCAACCTCATGCATAGGAGCAGAGCCGGCAGCCTGCGTCTTTCGTGCAGCCCACAAGGAGTTATGTTGTGGGCCTTGGGTTCCTGCTTGGCTACCACTACGCCCACTGCTTCAGCTACTACAGCAGCCAGAGTCCCCAGGTTCTTCCTTCCACCCTCCTCTAGATTCACTTCTTGCCTCTGCCCCTGCCCCTGCCCTTGCCCCAGGGGGTGGGGCAGTGTGGGGAGCTGAGGGCAAGCCTGGGGCCCAGTGACCCAGTAGGCACAGGTGTCTGCACAGTGTGTTGCCTTGGGGTGTGGCTGAGGCCATGGCTCGCCCCCATGGTGTGGCCCATGGGGCATTCACCCCCAGTCGCTTAGAAATCTGACAACCCTAGGATAGAGAAACAACAAGTTTGTGCTTTCATAACATACCGACATATGGCTCCATGTCCTGGGCTGATGTCACACTTCCCATCATTGAGGCAAAAGTCAGGTTGCAGGTCACAGATGCTGTTACAGGGTAATCCATCTATGCTTAAGTAGCCAGGAAAGCAGACACACTCTGCCTCCCCAGTCCAGCGATTCACTAGACATTCAGAGAACTCATTGCATGCCTGGAATTTGCAAGGATCAGCCTGGTCTCCTGAGGACACAATCAGGCACAGAATTAGATAAGCTGGTCACAGTTTCTACAGTTAGTTGCTGTGCTCTACATCAGACTTCCTATCCATCTAACACCATAAACTAACGGAAGAGTTTTTAATCATGTCCTAGTGATCAGACTTGGCTTAAATCCAGCACTTCTGCCTAAGTCTCAAAGGATTCTGCCAATAGTGTCATTTATCTCTTTGTGCCTTGTGCTCCAGTTTCCCAACTATAAAATAGGAGCAAGACACCTGCCTGAGACCATGGTGAGTCGGTAGAGGAATTGAGTATGGAAATCAGGCCTTCTAAACTGCATTCTGATTTTCTATCCAATGCAGCAAGGCCCCTCATAATTTTTTTGTTACTTGGAACTTCACCCATTTCTCACTACTACCTTTTACTTAAAATATAGCTGCTTTCAAACACTGTGGAAGGGTGTTCTTCTAACCTGAGTATAGTTTAGTGAGGCTGACTGGTATTCAGGAGGCATTGTGTACACACCTGGAAGAGGAAGAACCTCTACTGACTTTGACACCCTACTGGCTCCACAGAGCCCACTGGTACTTGTACCATGAAATAGATCTGACTGTTTAAAAAGAACAGTATACAAGTCAATGTTGAAAATGGTCTATCCAAATTTCATCTTCTATTTTAGAGCCAAGGTATTTCAATGCAGTAGCCACCAGGTGCCAACATGTTGGACAGTAATTTCCTATTTTGAGCACAAGGGAAAATTCCTCACTTTCTGCTTTATGGTAAGTTGGCAAGTGCTAACTCCTCAATTGCAGCACTTTGTTATGGGAAGGCACCTTTTCCTAGGGACCTTATTTCCACACAAAAGGTTCTGGATTTAGAGGAAGAGAAATACAAATAACTGAATATTTTCCTAACTTGGAGGACTGTGTAAAGTGTGGGACTTTTATTTTTTACTGAGACCAGGCCATGTATGCCAGAGCATAGGCATGAGAGAGCTAATTACTGATAGCTATATGCAAAGAAATAAACTGTAGTACTTCCTTTGGGAACTAAATCACACACGGTGGAATGGCCACAAGGCAGGAGCCCAGCTCAAAGCCCCTCTAGAGTTGGAAACTGCATTTCATTAGAACATGACCATGAAGAATGGCAGTAGCTACCTTCCTACTACAGTGAACCAAGAACAGCTGACAGGATGATAAAAACAACAGATCCAAACTACGTTGGGTGCTTAAGGTTGTTCTCATTCCCTTGATACCTCAATGGTCATTTTCTAACATCTACTTTCCTAATACAGAAAAGCCCTGGGATGAGTTATTGGCAGGAGGATCTTCTTTCCCAAGAAAGGCTACATGGAAGAATCCAAACAAATGAAGGAACAAGAAACTGCAAAGCTGGCAGTTCAGGAGAAATAAGGATTGAATTCTATGGTCTAAACTTCCCTCAGTGAAATCAAAGGAGTTGCATAGGATGTTACTGCAGATGTCATTATCACACATGGCCTGTGTTTTTCCAGGAGGCCCAAAAGTTTTGTCTGAGGCCTTGCTAATCATTGTGTTTAGCAATGCAGGCGG
>NW_017728906.1:7651966-7685967 GCF_001723895.1 Crocodylus porosus | reverse complement strand
GAGGGGGAGGGGGGATGGATGACTGGGAAAAAAATCTGCTAAAACCCAGACGAAGAAGAGCAACAAACACTGCTCAGTCACGCAGTCTCAGGTTTGTCCAGATTCTAACCCCAAGCATATTTGATATGGCAGATGCTAGCTGTAAAACCCCAAACCCCACACTTCATTTCCGTTACCTGATTCCACATCCAGGGAGTACTTGTCAATGGCCAGGTTCATGGTCTGATAAGCAGTATTGCAGAAGTCTTCCAGAATCATATATACAGCATTGGTGACATTACGAGGCACAGGCTTTGCAAACTTCATTCGGCTGTTCACCACAATACTACCATTTCTGAAGTTTAGGATTTCAAGATTCTGGAAGCCCGTTAGATTTGACTGGAGGTAGGGAACCAGCTACAATGGGAAAAAACAATGACAGAAAAACTACTATGTCTGACTACATATCCAAGCTAACTGACCCATTTTTATACCAAAGAGACCAGGTGTTTTCTCCAAATCTAATAGAAGAATTTACCAAGCTCAGGCACCTACTGGCAGGGAGCTTGAGAGCTTCACATGATTTCCAAAAAATGGAATAACTTACAGCAAGCTTCCTAATCTAAAAGACAGAATTGTAATCCATAGGATGCAATGATCTATCTTGGCCTGGACAATCAAACACATGACAAGTGTTGTCCTTTCACTGGACTTCCCCTTCAAACACTTGGCTCTGGTGACTAATACCGTGTTGCACCTAAAAAACTCTATTAGCCATTGGCTTTTCAAGAGATGAACATAATTCACTCAGCAACAGATTTCACAAAAAGTCACTTTGAGTACTTGCGTGTTTTTCACTGTAGCTATATTACTCTACAGTGCCAAATATTTTACCCTTCACCCACTAACAGAGCAAAGAGGAGACAATGGAAACAGGTGAACATAAGAGTCCTGTGGAGTCTTTGACACTTCACCAATTTGCATCTGTTGAGCATCTGACTTGGTGCTAGTCCATATTTGAGAGACTTATTGTTGGCTTAATAAATTTGGTCCATATAAAATGAAATGTCAAAATTTGAAAGAATAATATTCAAACTTAACACTTTCAGAACAAATTCCCCCAACTTCAGGATACAAGTAAACTCTATTAACACCAATGAGGTACTCACAACCTGACTCCTGTAATTACTTCAGAGTCAAAGTCTCTCTGTCTCTCCTCTTTTTCATACACAGAGGGAAAATACTTTTATTGCTTACAGCAGCTGAAAGTAACAGATGTTTATTATAAAGTTACTCTTACCAGTTCTAAAAACCGTTGCTCCAGTGCCTTATATTCAGGGGAATTTTTATTGAATAGGTCCTCTGAAAACATCATGTTGGTAACCCGTAGGCTAAAGAACACCACTAGAGCTCGTGAAGATGGGGCAGTATTGATGTGATTTTCATGAGTGGGCCAAGCGACACTGGCTCTTACAGTAGAATGAACATTTGTAGATAGCTCCATGTGACTGCTAGTCATGCTGCTTTCCTCCTGGTTGACCACAGGAGTGTAGTATATTATGCCCACATGATCCAGCTCCACAGAAATGTCCCCTACTCTTGTAGTCATGTCCTCTCCCTCTGTTGCTGAGCTAGCCATAGGCTGAAGTATTGTAGGCTGTGCAGTAGGGAAATCGGAGAGAAGATCAATAGGATTCTTTGTTACAGTCACTGCTGCAAACAAGCTCACTTCAGTGTCAAAGCTAATAGGGGCCTGAGTATCATGGTCGGTACTGGCCTGCCCAGTGAAGGCCTCTGAGTCATTAGTTACATCTAATAAATAAGGAACTATGGTTGAGCTTTCAACGGCAGTTTCTGCTTCAGATTGTTGCGATTCGAGAAACTCATGCTCAGATGCCTTCTCAGTATTGTCAGCTAGCTTAGTATCAAATGGTTTCAGGGGAATTAATCCAGAACCTTCCTCTACTGTCCATAGTAGCTCTGGAGTTTGTTGCTCCTCTACAGAAATGTCAGTGACTATTGCTTCCATAGAAGGAGCAGCTGTCTGAATTATTTCTGGCTCAGGGAGCCCAGTCTGAGAAGAACCTATGTCTGCTTGTCCTGTTGGAACAGCTGTATCTGAATGGCTGACTGTGAACACTACTTCCAACTTTGCCCCATCCTCATTTTGGTTTCCTCCTACTTCATAAATGATTTGATGATCCTCACTGGAGTCCTCAGAATGTTCCAAGTTATATATCCCTGTAGAGGTAACAAAATGATCTTCTAAAGAGAAATCTATTTCCTGCGGTGGGAGAGAGGCCTCTTCATCAAGCATGTCTAAAGAAGAATAGTCTACTGAAGGCTTCACAGCAAGGGATGGCTCTGTAAATGAATGATCATGCATGCCTGAAGCCTCAAATGTTTGCAGGAACAGTTCCACATCCAGCGCTTCTTCTGTCCCTGATGGAGGCACCTGCTGAGTTGTAGCCTCTGAAAAAGTAGGTGTCTTTGTTTCAGAGCCATCAAAGAATTCCTTCCTTGCACCAGTCATGCTTTCATCCTCATCTTCAGTAGAATGACTGTGTAACTCCTCCACTGAGTTAATGATATAATCTATGATTAGTTCTTCAGGAGGATCCTCAGCTCTCATTATCAGAGATTCATTATCACCATCAAGCCAGAGACCAGGAAGAGGATCAGAAACTGGCTCTAGTGTTGCTGCATCCAATAGCCAAATGTTTGATTCTGGCTCTTGTCCTTGTCCTGAAGCATCAAAAGCTGAACCTGATCCATCCTCATATATCATTTTACCTCCAAGATACGTATCAGGTTGCAGAGGTTTCACTTCTAAATGGGACGGAGCCCTCTCCAGGGTGTCATGCGATATGGAGTCCACATCAATAAGCTTGATCTCATCTTGCTTTCCTCCCTCAGTACTAGGTTCTATCACTGATACAGAGGCCATAGTTGGTACAGAAGTTACGGGAACCATAGAACTGCCTGGGGCTGGCATTTCCTTTGGCACAAGGTGAGGGGCCAGACTTGAAGGAAAAAGAAAGCCTTCTGATTCTTCAATGTCTTCAAGACCTAAAAAACCCAACCAGGTTCCAAATTAACTGGTGCTTCTGCAATTCCACCTTACCAAATTCTATTTCCCTTATCCACCTAAGAATTAGCATTCCACATTTTTCCCAAGAAACCTTGTGGGCCTGTTCATGACTAAGTTAACAATTTTGCTGATCTCTCCCACAGTTAAATCCAGCTAATAACCTATTTGATAACATTTTCTGTGAAATAGAACAGCTGACTCCCATACTACGCAACTCTACAAATTCAGGAACAACTAGTTTTTTGCTGCTATAACCAATTCAATTTACAAATGTGTTCCTCACACTTTGAAGTAGAAACATGTTGAAGGAGAAAGTGACTACAGAATTTGTATTCAAGGTATAAGAGTTTCTAGAATTATTTTGGAGAGGACTGGCTGCTGTGAGCACAGGGAAACATTGGGATTTCAACTTTGGTTTTGATAAATCAAACGAAGTGAGCTTACCATCATCTGAAGATGCAGGGATAGAAAGGAATTCATGATAGTCTACAGGAAATCCACCATCTAATGTTGATGGGGTGACCAAATGTGAGATCTGGCTGGTCTCCTCTAAAACTAGCTCATCAGGGGAAGAAGTAGTGTCAGCTTCAGAGATGATTGGAATTTTTGGTGTTGAACTGAAGTTATTCTCAGAGTTCAAGTTATCTGGCCTTAACCATATTGCATTGCCATTAGACTGTTCACCTTCAAGGGTGAAATCTGGTTCAGTGAAATCAAGTGGCAAGATATTGCTGATAGTCGATTCATCTGCTGAAGGCCACTCAGCTAAAAGGGGCTTATCCTGAAACACAAACCCATAGTGACCTATTATAACAGAAGTTTTGCCTACACAAACTACATACATCACATAATTAGCAGCAACTGTTAACTAGTAGTGCCTTCTGCTTAATGGGCTCTTATTCCGTTAGTAGAATGGTATTAAGAAGTTCCAAGAGGATTAGCAATGGGTGTATTTGTGGGTATAGGGCAGGGCTGCATGTGCCCCACCAATGTGATGTGTGTTCTAAATCAATCCATATTCATTCCAAAGGAAAAAAACCCACATGCATTCTTTAGAAAGCAGTAGCATTTTTTGGGAAGTGATATTTGACAGCAATGTGATACTGTGGGATTAGAATGGTTACCATTTATGCACATCTGCTTTTATCAGATGAAAGCTTTTATAAGCTGAACAATTGTAAAATATCCAGGAGATGCATACAGGACACTTGATTGCTGTATGGAAACTTGTCTCTCTTCATGTAATTTATAAGACTTTTTGGTACACAGTTTTAAAACCTATTAAGAATGTGGACTCTATAGTAGGAAAAATACTTCAAACTTACATAACGCTTTTCATCTCCAAGCTGAATGAAATGCAGAAAGTAAACAAAGAGTATAAATGATGAAAAACAAATTGGATTTCAAAATTTTTCTTTTTCTTGCCATCCAGTGGTGAACACTCTGTATGTAGTACCCATTATGCCAACAATGATTATTATTATTTTCATTATAATCATAATGCTGATCAATTTTCTCTCTCAAACATTAACCTATCCATACAGTACCTCTGGCCATGTGTAGATGAAGCGAGGTGCATGTGTGCATGACACTTTAAAGTGGGCTAAATGCTTTTGCACTGCTTTAATGGTGTCGGTGTCTGCACACCTTGGCAGCATATTACACATTAATTACAGCCACTGTAGGAAATTGGGCAGCATAACACACCTTAAATGACTTGGGATGCAGCAAACTAAAACTCCTCAAAGGAGTTGTGCCCCTACAGCCACAGAGAGAAGCACTGGGCTCCGTGCAGCTCCACAGCTCTGCAGGAAGTCCTGCAGGCAGCCTGACAGCAGCCCCGGAGTCCCCCCAAGAAAAGTGGCAAGCCTGATCAGGCTTCCCCCCCCGAGCCTGCCTGACTGCCTGAGCTGTGTGGGGTCCCGGTGCTTCCCTCTGCAGCTGTGGTGCCCCCCAGGACCACCCAAACCAGGTGCCTGAGGGCAGGTACTGCCTGGTGGGGGGCAGCCACTGCTGCGGAGGGAAGCACCAGCCCCCCAACCCCCACAGCCCAGGGGCCAATCTGCCTGCCAGCAGGTCGCTCTCCCCTTCCTGCTGCTGGAGAGGCAGGTAAAGTCAGTGGGGTGTGCACACAACATGGGGGTTTAATTGGCCCTAAATCAAAGCAGTGTTTTTTAAAACCCACCACTTCAATTTGGGGCCCCCGTTTCATCTACACACACCCTCTGTGAGGAAGGGAGGTATCCCCATTTGACAAACAGGAAACCAATGCAGAGAGTTTAAGCAACTTGACCAAGGCCACAGGGGAATCTTTTCATAGCTTTGACTAAAATTCAAGAGGTTCCTGGCTTTCAGTCCTTTGCAGATACCTAAACCAGACCTAGATGGGCACAACAAAACTCCTACTCCAGACTGGACAGTAATCTGGTATGGCAAAAAAAATGTGGGCAGGAAACTTTGTCCACAATTTAAGTAAGAAGCGTTTAATAGTGAAGAGTTAACCCATCACTTGATATGGATAGTGTATGAATGTCTCAATGACTGAATACTCATTCTGATTCAAAAGCAGGAACCAATTCAACTACATTTGGAGTCTGCCTTTCTTTCACATCCCTTGAATGGTTGCTTTACTTGCATTTATACTCCTGAAAAGCTCATATATTTGTCAATTTCAAATTGGAGGCCTATTTAAAAAACTTGACTTCTGTGTCATTTTGAGTCTCTGTCCTGCAATGAGATTAATAAGAGAAGAAACTGTAGACAGAAAATGTGTAAGAGTGGACCTGGACTAATTTTCAGTGGAATTCTGTCCAGCTACAGATATCCATGCTGGTAGATAAGCCTACACAACAGAGACCCTCAGGAACTTATATCATTTATTAAGTAAGGAAGCAGGAACTATACCACATTATTTACTTCGGAAATCAGTAAGAGTGGGAAAGGTGACTATTTACAACACACTCTTCATAAATAATCTACATCAAAAATTTATCTGATGAAGAAATTTACAAATGATTTTGAATAATGAATACATCTGAATATGTAGTGTTCTGCATTTGAATGATTTGGGAATACGGGAACAAATTCAATACTCCAAATGTGCTATTTGTCATGAATTATTTGTTCAGCTCTAGTTAACAGGCATTAGAATTCCTCATTTTATTAATAGCCTTTACTCCAGTATTCTAAGCTGTTCATATTTTAGCTATGGCAAGGTAACAATGACTTGAAAAAGTATACAAGCGCTCCAGTAACTAGCTTTTTTAGCAAAATTCATCAATATGAGTAAAACTGGATTTTATTTTGTAAGATTAGAAAATTCACACAAGTACCAAAAAAGGATGAACATAGATGTGGGTGGCAGTAACTCCTCAGTGCAAAAATTTTAAATGCAAGAAGCAGTTGCCAGGAATTGCACTTCATCATTTATTTTAATGTGGATAGATGTTCCTATGACAACTAATAAAATTCAAAGATTCTTGTTATGGATAGTATATTATATTAACAAAATTTAATATCATATTGGCAAGTTCAGTTTTTGCTAATGTCATTTGAAAGCTTTACAAATATTACAGATCACTGCAAAAACAAAAACAAAAATTCAGTTTTCCATTTCTTGGTGCCAGAAAGACATCATACTCAAACCCAGGGGACTCTCCTTACTCCAACCAAAAAAACGAAATATTAAAGTCTGATTTAAATCCTACCTGTAGGGTTTGTGGGAGATCTAATGATTGGGATTTGTAAAATCTGGAAGGGTGAATTCAAAGTGAATTAAAAGTATTGGTATCACCCATAAGTGATTATTTTGCAAAGTCGAAGGAGCTCCATACAATATCAAGAAATTAAATATGGCCTTAATAGTAGAACTGCTTTTGAAGTTGAAGTAAATGATTACAGCAGGACACACTGTCTTAATGTCGCAACTGCCCATCTAATAACAACCCTTACATTTGCTTATTTGGGAAGAATAGATAGTAGATCTGAGCAAGTAATACTTTTATTGAGAGGATCAGATTTATTTTCTCTTTGTCTATCAGCAGGTCATGATTTTCTTACAATTATCTGTAATAATTTCCCAGATCATTTCTATATAGAAGATTGTACATAGGAGTTCGCTACATGAATAGCTAGGCTTTAAGGACTCCTGATCAGAAATGTGTGTCACCTGGTATTATTTTCATCCTTTGAGTGAACGAGCATAGCTTATAGAATTAAAAACAGAAGGCAGGGCAGAGTAGCACAATATAGACTAAATAATGGAGAGAGGCAGACACGTTTTCATAAGCAACGGCTTACTGTGTCAGATCTAACTAAATCTAAAGCTCTTGCTTTCAAAAGCTTATGCCTCTGATTTAGTTAGTCCATAAGGTGCTATTCTATCCCGCCTTCTCTAATTTCAGGCTAACATAGCTATCTCTCTTAGAATTGGTTTCTGATACAAATATATACCTTTACTTCCTGTAAATATTCTCCAAAATGCTCTTAAATTTAACAATCCTTCAACAATTTCTTCTCAAAAAAATCTTCTGCCTGAATATTTGCAGAAAGGGAACACAGAAGGCACAGAACCAGAGTTGTTTCATTTATTCACGTCAATTTTGAGAACATTTTTAATATAGTCCTACAGCTCTAGTAGACATAAAAGCAGTTTATACTCATTAGCTGGATGTCACCACATTGTAATGCAGTTCCATGTAATTTTCTAAATTTTGGTTTGAAGCCCTTGCTCAGGCAAAATTCTGATTGAAGTCAGTGGTGTTACATGTGTCAGTATAACATAACAATAGTAAGAATTTTTTAGTTAAATGAAATCAAGAGGAATTTTGCTTGAGCAGGGACTTCAGAAGTTGGTCTAAAAATAAGGGTCTGTCAATACAGCACAATTTCAGTACCGGTGAGAGGTAACAGAGCTAGTTTGGGTACCAGAAATAGTATAACTACAGTAGAATGGTGCTCTGCCCATGAAAATGTATCCCACTGGGAATTAGAGTACATTATCCCAAGTCAAGTGCTATGCTGCTTCTGGTACTCAAGCTAGCTCACTTACACAGCTGCATTATGCTGTGGTAGACATGTCCCAAGTGCATCTGTTCTCCAGAAATTCTCCGTATAAAATAAACATAATAAAAACCTCAGATTCAGCCATGAAACTTTAGTCGTTCAAAAACTAGAGCTAAATCTGTGGATTTCTTTGAGCTCATCTGTAGAAAAGTTGTCATGTTTTCTCTAAGGTGGGGAATTTCATTTTTGGATCAAAAATGGATTTGGAGAGGAGAGAATTTACATATCTATGAACAAAAAGAAAATACCAGCCAGCGTTTTTTCAGGTTTTCCTTTGTTTTACTGAGGTATTTGTGTAAGAGGGGAAACTTCCAGTGATATCTGTGCTTGTGTGGGTTCTTTTTTTAACTTCTATTTATCCAAGAATAAATTTTCCACTCGTATCTATTTCTTCCAAAAAGGTCCAATGATTCTCTTCAGTTGTGGAGAGTTATATCTTCCAGAGGCCATATATGATCCAAGTGTTATGAAAAAAGTCAAGGACTCCTAAACTCAACTCGGAATAGCAATAGCAAGTACACAGCACCTCAGTTGTAATGTAGGAGAAAACAGCAGGCACAGCAGGGGTGTGACACTCCACAAGCAAAACTTACCAAAAGTAAAACCAAACTAAAAGGATCCCTCTGATCGGATGGTTTAACAATGTGTTATGTATTTCTGAGCTTTCATTACCTATTTAAAATGTAGCAGTAAAACTTGGATTGTGACGCATTCCATCCTAGCTGAATGAAGCTAGTCAGACATGTTTGCAATTAGTGGGTCAAGGACAAATTAGAGTAACTAGAATGCAAATGTATCTCAGCAATGTACTTACGACATCAAATTCTGCAGGTTCAAGAACAACTGGATTTTCAGTATTCCACAATGGTTCTTCAGGTACAGGAGAAAGAATTTCTTTTACTGGGGAAACAAAATAAATACAATGTTCAACTGCAGTTTATACAGACTTTGTATTATGATTTATGTAAGATGGTCCAAACATTTTCAGAGAAACATGGAATGTCTGGAAAGCATTAAAAGCAGAGGATCAAGGAATAGTTCACTATCTGAAGGTATTTGTTTCCACACATGCACACACCCCAAGTTCTTGCCCCCAGTCACACTTAGGGAATTGAGTTAATTAATTAACACCGGCAACATTTCATAGTACACACCATTAATGAGCTGCAGAGAATCAGGGTCCAAAGCCAAAGAGATGTTTTCAAGGAAAGAATTCTTCTGAAGTATATCAGCAATATAATCTCGGAAGTCATTGATCGTGTATACAACAGTTGGGCTATCTCCTATCTCTGCGAAGGTGTCATCCTCCACTTTGTTGGACTGAAGATTAATTAGATCCCAGGTGGCATTAAGGATGGCTTTGCCATCAAAAATAGCAGCATAGTAAACTTCCACACCACTGAAGTTTTAAAAAGAGAAAAAAATTATAGATCAGAGCTAAAAAATTCCTAGCTATCAAATATTTTGATCATTCTGAAGAGACAAAATTGACACTTTCAGAAACAATACATTTTTGATGGCCTTGGTAAAACAGATTGAATTCCTTTTACTTTTGTTTCTTCCTTCTATAAAATAACTGCACTGTGAGTCAAAGTCTATACTTGGAAATATTCAGGCCACCAGACCATGGAATCTAGTCGTCACAGTATTTCCACTTATGAGTGGTGGAAATGCCACGAAGTCAAGAGTTTGACTTTATATCATGGTCATTAATGGTCACAGAAGTATCCACAAGTGGAAATACTTTGTGGATGAGAATCCAAAGGTTTCACCAAACCTTGTTAACACCATGGGTGGCTCCAAGGCATAAAGCAGCCTGAAAAAAGGTAGATAGATAAACACAGATATAAACACCTGGGAGTCTGTAATCACCCCTGTTGCGTAGCTAAAACCTGCTTTAAATGGTGTTCTTGATAGCACTTAAGTTGTGTTCATTTTACCATGTACGTCTAGAAAAGTTTGATTTATTTCAATGTTGTTTCTCCTCATTAAAGAGCATTTGTTTTGTATCTCTGTACAGATGATTTTTTTCATACCAAACCTACTCTATTTGATGAACTTTCATCTTAGAAGCATGTTTGGATTGACTTCCCTAAAAAACAACACAATGATCCATACATTGGACATGAGCACAAGGGAACTTGGGATAATTTAATATATTTTGGCTGTACATAGTGAGCAATGAAAAAATTAATCTATGAGCTGTTAGAAAAAGCTGCTCTAGAGGCAGGTTTTCTTCATGCTGTAGAGCTGGAATGCATTGCTAAGTAATGGCTGGGTTCAGAGAATCCTGTAGTAGTCCAATGGGGCCAAGTAAAGTGGGGGCATAAGCAGCAAATGGAGTTGTATTCAAATCAAAACCTTGATGAAGTTTTGCAGTGGTGACTGGCCAACAGTAGCCCCTTGTAGGTACGTCATGGGGACTGAATGTCAGTATGGCAAATGGAAATGAAGCAAAATAATGAAAAGTAGGGCAAAAATAGAATATGGTATGCTGGACAAAACTAATATTTGGATTTAATAAAACTATGCTTTCAGTTGCAGTTAATAATGGCAAACTAATAACTACTAAGTCATCATATATCTGAAAATGAGCCAAAACATCTGCTACTTGGAACAGAGCCTCTTTGGATAGTCATGTGCGTACTTTCATCCAGAAGTGAATGCTAATAGGGGATTGGCTTTATTTCTTTTCTGTCTGCACAAAGATTTGTGTTTTTAAATCCCATTTTCTAAAATCAAGTGCTTATTCTTTCTATGGTTGCTTATGGAAAGCAGATATGGCATATGCTCTTTTCTAAGGTATGCGTTAGAACTTGGCCTTGAATAAATTACAAACCTATAATTCTATGACTTTTTGTCATACAGTAATAATAATTTGAAAACTGCCTGCAAGAAATTTTTCCTCTTTGATGCCATTTCAGGAATCTCGCTGACAACAGGTCAAAGACATATGGGTTCCTAATTCAGTAAAGGCCAAGTATTAATTCCTTCTAATATGCATCTTAACTCCATACATATATACGGGATTAAGGTGGGGGTGGTGTAACCACTATATAAATATGCATGCATTCATGCATGTATGTGTGTACACATTTTATAACCACTATATAAAATATTCCCTAAATAGGCCTAGACATATTTCTCCTTTCAGCTGGAAAGGTTGACCATCAATAATGGCCTTGAAGCACCTAACAGGATTATAATTTGAGAGTTACTGTTTTCTTATTTATTTAAAAATGTCATAATTGTAAAACGGATTCCTAAATAAGGTTCTAGGTGCCTTGCCACAAACTACAAGAACAAAAAATGAAATAGAAGCTAAGCAGTCTTATTTTGTCCCCAGAGTTTCCTGCAAGAAACACAGCTAAATAGCTGATTCATATCTAGACAGACTCTCTCATGTGACACATTCAGATTATCACTGTAAAAATAAAATTGCATTAGACATATTTGCAGCCTGAAACAGGTCACCTCCTTGTGGTTTTAAGTAAATCCATCCCAGAAGATAATATTTATAAAGGATAAAGACTTCATTCTGAAGCCATAACCACACTTCCATAATAAGTGCCAGTGTCCTACCACTAACAAGCCTTTACCAGTATATACTGTGATAATATGTATTTAAAAAGTTGCCTTTACCTTTCATCCTGTGGAGACCTAAACATTAAAAAGACAAATAAGTATGAGAAATGAGGAAGAATACCATTTTACTTTAAAGTCTTCTAACAGGGGTCTTCTGGCAGCAGCTCTGAGATGCTTCAGAGCAGGCAAATATGGGGCAAAAAACAACAGATTTACAAATAAATCATTATTGTTATGAAATGGACCAAATTCTGGTTTCAGTGAACTCAGCTGAAGATTGTTTCTTTGATTTCATGGGGCCAAAAAAAAAACCTAAGAAAAACCAATTCCTCTTATAGACATTCGGCCATCTAAAGAATACCTTTCTTGAAGTCAATGCAGTTGCACTACTGTAAACGAGAAGATAATCAGGGCCAATTACTTTACTTCAGGGATAGCTCACAATCACATTTACTTTAAGAAATATAGAAGATGGGAAAGAGCAGGGCAAAAAGCTCAAACGTCAGTGCAGAACAGGCCAACTTTTATTTGTCTTTGAAAGCAAATTCAGGACTAATGAAAAGTACTAGACTGACCGCAGTGGAAATTTGTGAATGGGCAGAGTACACAGGACTTACCATACTACATTTGTTTGAATTCTACCTGCTACTTAAAGTGAGGGTGGAAAGATTAGACAAACTTCCATGCTTCCTCGGTGCCTAGTTTCTCTTACAGACAGAGCCAACTGGTTTAGCTATTAATTAGCTTGGGATGGGATGGAAGCCTTTTATCAACTCCAGACAAGAATATGGACATTTTACATTCAAAGATAAACTAGCAATTGACATATATTAACAAACCATGAGAAATGGGGCTCAAGATGAACTTGTCAGTGGAACTGGGCAAATGCAACCAAATGCATGCCTACAAATGATCTTTTGACTGTTTGTTTACTTCATTCTGCAAAGAACTTTTTCTCTAATGTCAGCACCTGTGTGAGGGAAAGAAGGGGTCTAACTCTTGTGCAACAGGAAACTGAGGCACAGAAATAGCAAGAGATTTGTCCATGAAAACCAGGAAGTCAATGACAGAGAGAGGCCTTGAACCAAGATTTCCTGATTCCCAATCCAGCACCCCAACCAAAAGACTGTCCTTCATCCCTTGCAATGCTTAATGTAGTTAGTTTCATAATTGAGCTTACTGCCCAAACGGTTTAGAGAAACATTAATTACAGCACATCTTGGCACAGACAATTTTCACCTGATCTGGCCCCTGAAAGCACTCTACAGCCATGACCAAGTATAGGTATACAGCTGCAGAGTGCTTTAAAATGGCCCTATCCCATGACAATTTGAACCCTCATTGCATGAGGATTCAGAAGAAGACGCTCCAAAGTGGAGCACCTTCATTAACATCTATCAGAGTGCACCCAGAGCAGGGCTGGGCTGATGCAGCTTGGCCCTGTCCCCAGCACTGTCTTCAGAATGGGAGAGTGGGAAAGGAGCAGCGGTAGTTAGGCTTGGGTAGTTAGGCCACCCCCATTCTGAAAACACAATCAGGGCTGGGAGGGAGAACAGGTGTTCTTAGGGGAGAGTGACTGCAGGCCCACAGCCACTCTACCCAGCAGTTCAATTCCCCAAGACCCAACAGTTAATGTCTTTTGGGTCCTGGCAATTGCTCTTATTCATGGCACTTCCTGAGAAGTGCCATGAGTTTAACAGGGAACTGCTCTTCTGTCTGCGCCTTCTGTAGGGTCCGGTTCCTAACCCCACCCCCTCCAGGGATATGGAGGTTTGTGAACTAGCTAGCATATACAAAGCTGCAGCAAACAGCTGCACAGGGCTCCTGAGGCACTCCTGTTGATTGGTGCTGCTTTTATTTTAAAAGGACCCCACTTCTCTGATCAGCTGCACATGATCCACTGGCAAGCTCCAGCTGGGTGCAGAAGCAGTGCCCTTTGAAGTAAAAAATGTAACAGAGTAGAAAGACCTGGCTTTAATTTGGCACCTGCTGTAAATTAAGCAGGTTGCAAGCCACCAAGATAGGAAGAGTCTGGACTCTGCCATATAAGCAAATATTGCAAAATGCTGAAGGTAGCTCAAATTCAAGCTCTTGAATACTGACATCAGAAACCTGACCTTAAGTGTTATACTCACCAGATTAGGAGAGAGAAACCTATCATGGGACTGGTGTATCCAATCAAATGGAAACAAATTAAAACCATCAAATACTTGCTATACAATATTTGGGAAGAATCATCAAAAGGAGAATCCCCTGCAAGAACTGCTTAGTCAATCATTTTGAAGAACAAATACATTTGAGCAAGTCAGTGTTTTCCTATAAGAATTATGAGCAGAAAGAAGGTAAAATATGTCAGACAGTGTGTTCAAAATGATTCATCTAGCTCTCCTAGTGACCTAGAAGTTTATATTTTGTCATTAATCTTCTGAGCCATCCAGTCTTCCCTAAAAGACTGGCTAAAAGTGTAACTACACTTGAAGGAGTTTTGTTTTGTTTTTTTTGTAAGTGTTGCTTGGTTTCTTCTGCATTTGTTAATAAATTCTGCTGAATTGTAGACTTTCTTAAAAAACATGGATTTATCAGATATAGATGTTAAATGGCAAAACAAAAGACTTTTTTTTTTTTAATTTTGTGTAAAACTGTCCTGGCTCTAGAACTCAAGACAGGCATGGAAGACCAGAGGTTTTGGTGGTTGTCAGTATCAGAAAAGGGGGTAGCTAATTACATTTGTCTTGTTTAGAAAACATCAGTAACTGTAAATAACATCAGTTCTGAGAACACCAAAATATATTTGATACATAAACATATTTGATTCATCTTCCTACCTGAATTCTAGCACATGGATATTCTTGAACCCAGGTAATCCTTCATATGCATTTTGGACCTATTTGGAAAAAAGTAAATATGGTGTACTATCAATAATATCATTATCTTTTTCCATTGGCACTGACTTACATTATTAGCTAGAAGTGGAAAATGGGTAGAAAATACACACCGTACTATATAAAAAAGGCTATGATCTGTTAGACACAATGGAAGAGAAAATGAAATATAATAGTAGAATGTCTTAACTGAATATATAAATAGAGCTGAGATGGCTTCTTTATTATTACAAAACCAGAAGGGAACTGTTAATATAGCCAGCACCTATAACACATCTGCTGACATTCGGTTGTACACTGGGAAGGGAACTCAGCCAACTGCCTATAATAACGTTATTTCCAACAGGTAAGTGTGAGGTTAAAACATAATCAGATAACGTACAAGACCTCGTAACTGGAGGTTGTCAGGTCTCTTGACAGTGATACACAATGTGGGCTGCTCCCTTGCTAATCTAGCTCAAACACTTGGTTTCCCAAAAAGTTTTGACTGCTTCCCAAACTCTTTTAGTTAAATTTAGGCAAAATGCTTGAGATGTAATTCCCATTACAGGTGACCCAAAAGCAGAGCAATGACTCAGAGCACCAGATAATGAAGACAACAGATCATATGGGCTGTCCGGAATGCCTTGAATAGGTGAGAGAGAAGTTAGACGAGCTTTCTGGTACAAAATGCCCCTACACAGGTCTGGGAAAGAAGTAGGCACAGATGAGGTTGAATACCAGTTAGAACAGTTACTTCTCTCCCAACTGTAAAGATAATATCTCACATCTTTTGCTTCTTAAATATTCCCTACATCTTCAAAGCTATACCACTGCAACTCTCCTGAAATAGGTAGAGAGGTCATGAATTTCAATTGCAACACAGGAGATGTAGATTGGATGTCAGGAAGTATTTTTTTTTTTTTTTTTTTTTAGCTATGAGGGTGTTTAAGCGCTGGAATAGATTACCAAAGAGATTACCTTTGGAAGTTTTTATGTAGAGGATACTCAAAATACCTGTCTGGGCTTGTTTAGACAATGATGCTTCTGCTTTGAGCAAAGCATGAGACTAGATGACATCCTGAGGTGTCCTGACATCTTCCAGCCATATTTTTCTAGGATTTCTATTACAATATTAAAAGTTCAGGAGTAGAAGAAAGAAGAAATCCTCTAGCTGGAAGTATAGCTGGTAGGTGGACTCTGGAAATGCAGGCTCTGTCAACTGGAGATTGTGCTGCATTGTGAATCACAAATGAAAAATCACTAGCAATTTACTTCAAGTTGGAATAGAAAAGTTCTGTGATTCCAGAATGTTTTATTCTTAAAAATCCCCCTTTTTTATTTTTAAATCATCTCTGGTGAGAATCAAGCAATACAAGTACCACTGATTTTTTTTAAAGTATCTTCTTTATCCAAGCGCAGAGAGGTCTAGGCAAGGGATCAAAGGAAGAGAACATCAACATGTCACATGGCCCCTCTCCCAGCTGACTTTTCTTCCACATACTCTATGGCACTACTACTTGGCCACACAGCTAGGAAAATTAAGAAGTCTTGCCTAAGCAAGCAACATATGACAGTCTTGGTGATGCTCTTTGGCTGCAAGAGAGAGTACATCTATTTCCCATCTGCCCGATATCTGGCATAGGTTTAGTCCCGATTTAATGGATTCAACAGAATTTGCCAAGGAGAGCCCCAACTAATACGACTGAAAAGGGAGCAAAAAGGGAGAGAGAAGAATATTCATTATGACTTGTACTTTATAGTACCTAAAGTCTTATGCCTCTCATAAGACAAAACTCAAATGGGATCCCTGCCTGCAGAGCTGATAGTCTAAATTTAGATGTGACAAGTGAGGGGTTGGTGCAAAAAAAAGTTACTGATCAGAGCAATATTACATGAAAGTTCACTTTAAAGCACAACACACATGTATTAGTAGTACAGTGCAAACTTTTTTCCCTTTTTTGTAATACAAAAGGATAGATATAGATACAGATAACCTTTTTATTACAAAAAAAAATCCCATATCTATGCTTGGGATAAAAAATGCTGTTGAGTCACTTGTAGACATCACAAGAGAGGTGCATTTTCAAGCCCTACCTCAGCAAACATTCTAGCTTTAATTCTATTTGCTTTCAAAAGGACTTAAATTGGTATTTCAGTAGTTTGAAGAACTGCTTCAATAAATGAACTGAAGCAGGTAGTCAAATGTTCAGCTGAATGGGGACCTAAATTTGGAGTTACCACTTATTTGGCAGCATAGCTCAAAGGTTCCCAATCTGTGGTACACATACCCCCAGTGGTATTCAGACAACCTGTCATTGGTACACAGCAGCAGCAAGTAGGGGTGCTCAGGGCACTCATGCCTAGTGCAGGCACCTGGCAGGGCACAGCTCTGGCCAGGGCTACACATGGTAGCGAGGGGTGCAGCCTGTATCGCCAGCACTCCCCACACACGTGTAGCTCTTGCACTCGCTGGGCATGGGAGGGAAGCTCCCCTTTGTTGGGTGGGGAAGGTAGCTGGCTCCAGCATGCAGGGCTTCCTTCTTATGCCTAGCAAGTGTGGGAAGCACCAGCAATACAGACTGCCTCATGGGGGGCTGCGCTCCTTGCTGCAATATACAGCACTGGCCCAAGCTGCACGCAGTCAGGTGCCCAGAGTGCCCTGAGCATCCCTGCCTGCTGCTACACCATAGGAGGAGTGCAGGGGTCCCCACACCCTCCCTCACACCCCACATACACCTACACCCTGTTCCCACAACCCCCCAACATACCCTATGCTCACACACACACACACACACACACACACACACACACACACACAGAGTTACACTCCCTCACACACACCCTCCTACACACCCTACCATACACACCCACACCCACCTGGTGGTAAAGTTTATATCATTTTAAATTGGTGGTGCACAATCTGTCAGAGTTTGGGAACCACTGGCCTAGATTGCAGTGTCTTGTGTAAAGTGTGACATGACTTCATGAGAACTCTGCTCTACCTGGAGAGAAGTGAACAGTACCCTGCTGTTTGGTGACCTTCATAAACTTCACTCAAATAATACATTATTTTTGGGATGATCCTCTGTGCAAATAGCAACGTAACTGCTGTTATGATCATCTGAAGCACTGAAGATCTGAAGATTCATTCTATTCATTACAATGGATTTCCCCAGCTTCATTTCAGCATTCTGCTTTGGCAGCTGAGCCTGCTGCAGCCTAGTGTGGCCTATTCAGGCCAAAGAACTTTAGGCAAATTATTCAGTATTGAGGAAGCATACAAATGTGTATTTAAAAAGACAAGTTATGAGACCCAGACTTTTAAGATTTACTGAAATTCTATCCTAGACAAATGAGAGTTCTGGCACTTCATTGAGATTGCCTTAAAGCGCTGTTTCTCTGCATAATTCTATCAACAAGTGTCAATGACGTATTCAGAAAGAACAGGAGGACCAACGGTCTGAGCAGCTGTGTAAAAAGGCCAAAAGATAGAACTCAAAAACCCACACCTGCAATCAACTAAGTCATTTCTGCCCAGCAATAACATTTTTATAATACAACAAAATAAGTTAATGTAAGCAGAAAAGAAAACAGAGAACATCTCAGGGATCCAGAACCCCTTGGCTCTGAGATAAGATGTTTGGTCCTTCCACAGAAAGCACCTCCCAACTTTTCTGTTTGCAAAAAAGTCAACTTACCGTATGCTGAATCAAGATGGGGGAAAGAGGAGAGGAGGTTAGTTAAACTAAACCTTGTTCAGCTAGAAGCATGCAATGTCCTTGCAAGCTCTTGATAAGGGATGGCAGCATTAATTCAGGATGTAGAATGTTAACATACACTAGCAGCAGTGTGGACTTGCTATTCCCAAGAGAGAAAAAAAACATAGATCAGAAGAGCAAGAATATTTGAGCCATCGTGCTTTTAGTGAGCAAAAATGGGGCAGAGGCATTTTCCAGCCATAAGGGAGCAAAATCCCTATCTCTTTCAGATGAAACTCTGAGGGAAAGCTGTGTCTAATGCTACTGTATTCTATCAATGCTACCTGGAACCTGTAGGGACAAAAAAGACAAGTAAGGTAAATTACCTGGGAAGTAAACTGCTCTGAGAGTAGCTGGTGCTGTACAGTGGATGGGTCTCTCAGCTCCTCACTGTACTTCTCTCCAGAAATAATAATGCTGAATTCAATCATCTGCTCAGGTGTAGGTTTCACCAGCTTTTCATCTTCCTTCTTTATCTCATTGTTGATCTGGAAAGAAAAAAAAAAAAAAAGGACATAATGGTCCTTTTCCTCTTCCCACTTTGGTTCTTTCTGCATGCAAACAAATCCTGGCTATTCTCCCTGAAACATATTCTGCACTAAATGTGCTTTTTCCACATGTCCCATGGAGGTTCTAGTTTTATGCTTTATTTTTGGAGACTTGCCTCTACTCCTTGGTATTGAACAAGCTGTGACTTCAGCTTCTATACCTAAAGGATGCTCTGAGATACACGAACCTGAAGAGTCACCTTCCTAGAGGACCTTTGATTTAGCAGTGTGGTTTCTTGGGAAGTTCTGGTGTCAATGGCTGGTGCTTCCCATGGCTACACTGCATGGGAGTTTGTAAGCATTATTGCTGCTTCAGGCAGTAGCAATACCTCAAATCTAATAAGGGATGCCTCACAGAGTCATAGATTGTTAGGAGCTGGAAGGGACCTTGCAAATCATTAGGTGACCCCAGCAAGGTGACTGTCTAGTCTTCTCTTGAAAGCAGGGTAGGTGACTGCACCACCACTGGAGGGAGTTTATTCCACAGTCTGGACACCCTGACTTGACTGTGAAGGAGTTTTCCCTCGTATTAAGCCTAAAGTGGCCTTCCAGGAGTTTGTATCCATTGTTCCTTTCTTCCCTAGGGTTGTCCTAGTGAATAGTTGTTCACCAACTTCCTGATGTGCTCCCCTGATACAGTGGTAAGCCACTATCAAGTCCCCTCTCAACCTTCTCTTCTTTAGGTTAAAAAAGGCCCAGGTCCATCACTTTTCTTCATATAGCTTGCCTTGCAAGTCCCTGATCATACGGGTAGCTCTTTCCTGGGCTCTCAAATTTTTCAACGTCCTTATCGAAGTGCAGCACCCAGAACTGGATGCAGTACTCCAGCTGCAGTCTCAACAGTGCAGAGTACAGAGGGAGTATCACTTCCTTAGTTTTACATGGGATACATTGTTTGATGCATGCCAGCTTGTTGTCTGCCCTGCTGACCACCGCCTCACACTGACGGCTTATATTCATACAATGGTCAGTCATTACCCCTAGGTCCCTTTTGGCCATAGTGCAAATCAAGCTGTCACCACCAAGCCTATATGTATGTTGAAGGTTGTTTGCCCCCCAGTGAAGCACCTTACACTTGGAAGTGTTAAACTTCATCTAGTTCCGATCTGCCCAACTCTCAAGCCTGTCCAGGTCTGCCTGTATCTGTAACCTGTCTTCTGACGTGACCACACTGCCCCATAACTTGGTGTTGTCTGCGAACTTGGCCAGTGAGCTTTTCACTCCTCCATCCAAGTCATTGATAAAGATGTTGAAAAGCACCAGTCCAAGCACAGACCCCTGAGGGACACCACTGGCCACTAATGTTCAAAAAGGTTGAGAACCACTGCAGTGGGAACATGTCCCAGCATCATCCACCTCTTTCCTTTCATGCTCCACAGCCAGGTTCTGATTGGTTTGGTTCCCTTCTGCGCACAAAAACAAGAGTGCCCTTTATTAAGTCAGAAATGAATTGGATGGGTGGTTTGAGTTTTATTTTTATATCTCATATTTATGAAATGGAAATGATGTTTGGGAGGTTTGTAAAATGTGTTAAACTTCACAAAGAATACTACTGTTGTTTAAACTATTTTTGCCAAAGGAAATAAAAGAAAAATTCAGCAACAGAAACATTTTTAAGCTAATGAGAATCTGGTGCTATATATGGCATTAGAAATTGACAACAAAGTGTGCTACAGCTATCAATACCTGTGCTACATATAAATCTACCTTGGTTAGTCTGTAATGTGAGTGACTTTTAAATCAATTGGAGCTGTATTCATCAACTGTCAGGCCACAGCTGGAATACTGTGTCCAGTTCTGGGCACCACACTGGTCAGGAGTGATGTGGACAGCATCAAGAGGGTCCAGAGGAGGGCCACTCGCATGATCCGGGGACAGCAGACCCTACAAGGAGAGGCTACGGGACCTGAACGTGTTCAGCCTCCACAAGAGAAGGCTGAGAGGGGACTTGGTGGCTGTCTACAAACTTACCAGGGGGGACCAGCAGGGAATGGGAGAGACCCTGTTCACCTGAGCACCTCACAGAGTAACAAGGAATAATGGCCATAAGTTGTTTGAGAGTACAGGCTGGACTTTAAAAGACACTATTTCACAGTCAGGGCAGCTAGGTTCTGGAACCAACTTCCACAGGAAGTGGTGCTGGCTCCTGCCTCAGAGGTCTTTAAGAGGAGGCTTGACAATTACCTAGCTGGGGTCATATGAGCCCAGTATTCTCTCCTGCCCAGGGCAGGGGGTCAGACTACATGATCTACTTAGGTCCCTTCTGACCCTACATCTATGAATCCATGAATCTTTTAAGTTAAATTCTCTCTTCTTCCTGTTCCTTCTTGACTGGGTGATTCTGTCAGGGCCCATGGGTTATTAATATTAAGCCTAAAATGAGCTAGCACCTGAAAACAAGTTTGTAATTAGAGGGGAACTGTTACTACTTGATTGCTTGCAGTTCTGTGTAGTTCAAATCTCCAAACACCCAAAATAAGGGCAAAGTCCAAATGTGAATATTTACGAGGAGACACATTGACTTTTATACTTATAGCTCTCAATACAGTCTGGCAGCACTAAGTGGTAATGAGGTGTGAAGTCACATTATAAAGAGGGAAAGCTAGCATTCTAGTTGCTCTATGATTTACAGAGTGATCCCACTGTCTGCTGAGCTAAATATTGAAAAACACTCCAAGCATTTCTCCTGCAAAAAGAATAATGTGGGACTGGACCCCATGCACTCTCTGGTCCTGATATAGAGTTAGAGCCATGGTAAATGCATGGGGCTCAGGTCAGCTTCATAATTAGTGCTTATATTTAGGAATTCACAGTTCATTTCATACTCCAATAGACCTAAAAATTCCAAGAGAATCTACAGAGTTTGGCCCAGCTCTGTATCACAACCATACTCAACTAGAGCTTTGTATTATTTTAACCGAATGCTATATGTCAACCTCGGTTCGCATACAGCCTACAGCAGCTTCACAGACATCACCATGAATTCGGCAAGTGTCTCAGGTTTAGAAGGAAACCTAAAACAGAGGATTTCATTTCACATTTTCAAACAGTTTTCCCTCAACAGTCATGCAGGGCAACATTTTCAAAAGTAGGTGCCTACAGATTAGCTATCATCTGTTTTTAGGTCCTTAAGTAAGGTGATTCATTTTCTAGAAGAACTAACCACTTCCCTAGGAACTGCAAGTGTTCAAAACCTGTGAAAGGCAGTACAATTTCCACAAAGACAGACCCCTGGCACACATTAAAATTATGGTGAGATCAATGTATAATTCACACCATAAGTAGTAACAGTGCTACATGTTCAGCCAACTTTTGGCACTATGAAGAGGCAAACCAGACACAAAGATTCCAATTGTCAGCATCACTGTGAGGACTGAGTTAGCATCAGGACCAGGACAGGCCTAGTCCTAATGCCAAAAATGGGTTGCTGGGCGAGTAGATTAAAAAGGTTCCAGCAGACAGGCTCCAACAGCTGCAAACCTGGAACTATCTAAACCTGGCAGCTTTTCCCACCTTGCCCTTTAGCACCCACTTGCCTCCCTCCCTTCCCCTCCCCTGCTATGGCAGGAGGCACAACATTTGAGATGAGGCATAAAATTCCTGTGATCCTAGTCACACCATTGTTTTAACATCTGCCAGGGACCTAACATTCGTCATGTTTTTGAGTGTTTTTCCCTAGATACCAAGACGACAGATGCCTGTAAGTACTGTGGATATACACAAAAAGCCCATCTAGACAGAGAATAAGGAACATAGGTCTAGAAGAGAACTCTTGGGCCAACAATCCAGTCCCCAGCTACTGCAGACAGCACATCATATAATCCCTTTCAAGTTTCAAAGCACCAGAGTGACTTGGACACAGTCTTTTAATAGAAATGATGTTCTCAAATCACACTAATGCTTCTGAAAATCCCACCCAGTCTCCAGCATTAGCAAAACATCCTTTTGACTGCTAAATTAGTCCATTCCCCACTTAGCATGGTGAGGTAGCTCAAGATATCGTGAGTGGCAGAATCTCTCACTGGAGCAAATGAACTAAAATTTTTCTATAACTCATCCTAAATGTTTAGACATGTCTCTCAGCAGGGCAGTAGTCCATCAACTCATTCTCTTGGCTTTCTTAACACTTGTTTTTTATTTGAAATAGTAAAGCTGTGGTAGGATTAGAAGAGAGGTGGTTAAGGGGGAGCAGGGGCAGAGAAAGAAGCTAGACCAAGGAAATGCAAATCAGCTAGAACAGTGATGTTCAACCTTCTGGCTCACAATGGTCTGGGCCAGTCTGCAGATGAGGTCCCATGGGTGGGTCAGTTTGTGGACTGGATCTAACAGTTTGAAGAAATGCTTCAATAGATGGACTGAAGCAAGTAGTTAAATGTTCAGCTGAATAGGGACCTACATTTGAAGTTACCATTGGTTTGGCAGCCTAGATTACAGTGTCTTGTGTAAAGTGTGGCGTGCCTTCATGCGAACACCACTCTACCTGGAGAGAAGGAAACACCCTGCTGTTTGGTGACCTTCATAAACTTCTCTCAAGTAACACATTCTTTTTGGAAGGATCCTCTGTGCTAATAGCAACGTAGCTGCTGTTATGATCATTTGACGATTCATTCCATTCATTACAATGGATTCCCCCAGCTTCATTTCAGCATTCTGCTTTGGCAGCTGAGCCTGATGCAGCCTCTTGTGGTTAGGTCACAGAGGTGCCCTAATCAGGCCAAAGATTAGAGAGTTCTATGGTGAACTTTAGGCAGATTATCCAGTATTGAGGAAGCATTAAAATATGTATTTAAAAAGACCAATTAAATTTGGAATTACCACTGGTTACCACTGGTTGAGGTCTCTTGCACAAGCACAATCCAGTGTGCTGTTCTGGCCCCAGGTACCAAATCTAACTGCAGAGCAGCCCTGGGTACTGATATGATCTGGTGCCTGGGCATGATCTGGTGCCAGGTCAACCCATCTGCAGAACTCCCCAGAGGTCTGGAAATTTGGCAGTGGGGAGTGGTGGCAGCTGCAGCAGTTAATGCTGCCAACACTCCTCCACTGCCAAATTTCAGGACCTATGGCGAACCCCACAGGCTGGATTTGGCCCACAGGCCAGAGGTTGAGCACCACCGAGCTAAAAGATAGCAGCAAGGACAGATGGTGAAAACTTAACCAGAAGGAGTACCACTTACACTATTGTCCAAGTCTTCGGTCTTGATGAAGGTACTGTCTGAAGGACTTTCGATGGAAACCTCATGAGGGGCAGGAACATTAGCAGCTGCATCTAGGAGAAGAGGAAGCAATATTTTTTTTTTAAATACTACATACAAATAAACACACAGAGAGTAAAATATGCTGACAATACCTGTTCCCACAATCATCACAGGAAGTGACCAAATCATTCCTTACTTCCTTGTCCATCATAACACCATAATTTTGGTTCAGTGGTGCTTGAGGAATAGCAATTTACAAAGTAATCAGGTGGAACCCACAAAGAGTGATTTGGTTCAAGCGTAACAGAGAATATCAGTAGCTGAATAGGGAACTGAACCTGTATTGCCAAAGCTAGCACCACCTGAGCACCTTTACCCTTTAGCCACTCTTCCTCCTGCTAGAGGAATCATTTGATAGGGTGAAAGCAAAAATCAGAACTATGCAATTACTGTTGCCTTAGGAGGAAATTATATTTTATAATATCAAATCAAAGATATTGAAAAGGGTCTGGAACCAATTTTAAATCAGTATCTTCTGAAATCAGTATCTTTTGATATTTATTCAAGCACATATTAAGCATTGATACTATTGCTTGTATTACAGCAGCATCTACAGGACCTTTATATTGTAGGGTCAAATATGAACTTGAAATAAAAGGATCCAAGTCCCTAAACATACCTCCATGCCATCAAGTTTCCTATACAAGAATGTTGTAATAATTTAGGACACTAATCTTCACATCACTTGGATGTATAGATATGCATATGCAAATAGATGAAGACAAACCTCTCAAAGTGGTAGCATCATCAGCTGGAGAAGCTGTTGGCATTCCAGAGCTGAAAAATGAAGACAAAAACAAGATGAAATTAAGAGTCACATGGTAAGTGTTATTTTCTTAATCTGCGTATGGTGCCATCACTGAATACAAAAGGTACATAAGCAGAATAAATCTCCCAGTGCATTATTTTGCTGCTAATGTACACTAAGTAGACGTCGCAACAAAACAGAATTGTCAGTAAACACTTGAGTATCAAATCTTTTGCATCTGCACAATACCTATCATACTGGCATTTAGACAGCTTTGCAACACAGCTTTGTGTTACATCATCAGCCAACATTGCTTTCCTCAAGGTCTCATTAGTTTTGAAAGAGGGTTTGGTCATAGATTAATTAACTATATTCATGAAGAGTCAAACTCTGGCCTCAGTTACATCAGCACAAAATCAGTATGATCAACGACAATGAAATTTTGCTCTTTGGGAAATTATGTTAAGATGCTGCCTCAGTGATATTTAACACCCAAGAAACGTCCAGAAAAGACTGCAGCAAGAAACAGATGTTGCATTTGTTCAGGGACAAGTTTTACCTGTGCTTGTTCTGGAACAGAAAAGTCCCAGGATTGGCATTCATATACATCCCCCTTCTGATTAGGGTTTAGTTAGCAGTTGAATGCACTGTGGCTTTTCTACCATTGATTCAGTGATGCAATCCAATGACATCCATTCAGATGTACTTCACAATGTCCCAAGAAAAACTGTTAGCACTTCTTATCCCACGCACCTTTTTAGGGCTTGTCCTGGGACAATGGACATGGACATCTGAACAAGTGCACTTTCTCCTGGGATAAAAAAGGTTTCTCCCATGACAAACACAATGTTTGTTTGTAGCTTAAGATAAACTTGACAATGGGACAGCAGATTGAACAAGTAGGTTGTCAGCTCCTGGCAAAAGAGTTGGGAGTCCAGGAGAGGAGGTTTGGTGCTCAGGACCCAGGAAAAGACTGGAAAGAGAACAATAGTGCGATCTTTGAAAGTGCTGTGTAGACTGTCCTAGGGACAGAGGAACTGCTTAATATTAACATCTGAAATCAGGAAGAGAACCTCTGACTGGGTGGTGGCCTTTACCCCAATAAATGCTTTTATTGAAACAGCACTGTTTCCTGTTCAGGTTGCACTTTGTGGCCCCGGCAAGAGGTAAAGTCCCTCTCTCACGAGAGGAATTGGAAGTTAGCTCCTTGAGTCAAGACCATAGTGAACTCTGGAGGGTCAGAGACCAAAAGGCCAGGATCTCACAAGTGTCAGGGACCCTGCAGTCCCCAACAGTGTTAAAAGCCATGCTTGGACTGGCTTCAGGGGGACAGAGGGGTCACTGTCAGAGACCAGACAAGGCTGTTGTGTTTCTGAGTACGGGCTCCCCTCAAGTTCATAGGAGACTTTTTAATAGCCTCCTTTTATGATAAAGGCCTGTATTTCAAAATATCTAAAAAGATCTGAATACTCAAAGTGCTCAGTGGAGCAATGGGAACAAACAACTCCTGAAAATTAAGCCTTAAAGTCTACAAATGCTTTGGATGCAAGCTGCCAGACAACTGCAAGGTGTAACCAGCCTCCTTGAGACTATCCCATTGCCCTTAACTTCAGCTGACTTGATTTACAACGTCAATTGCCTGTAGTCATTTAGCATCTTTTCAGGAAATGCAAGAAGTTATCGCAGGCAGAGACAAAATGAAAACTTCAGCAACATTCTGTCATCTCACTGGGACAGTTACAGCCTCTGCTGTGAAATCTACCTCCTGAACTAGAAGTAACGTGGCCATAGTAGCGCAGCTCTGCATTATACCAATAAGCTCTGCTTTTCAGCAGAAAAACAAGTATCAGAACTGGACTGAAAATAGAAGTCTCTATTTAGTCTTCTGTCCCAGGGTTGGGATTTTTTGGTGGGAGAGGGGAGGAGGAGAGAGAAGGGGGAGCCCACTACATTAAATTTGTCATTTTCATCTGAGTTCCTATTTCATTTAACCATGATGTCTCACGCCAATTTGTTTGGTCTAAAACAAAGTTTGGTCAGTTTTAGGCAATATAGAACATCTAAAAATCACCACAAGCCAGATGAGATTAAACAAAAAAATGTCATTTTGAAGAGAAGCTAGCAAGTTTTACCAGGCCATGGTTGTAACCTGCAAGCTGGCAAGCACCCTTAAGATCCCACTTTAATTAATGACAGTTGAGGGTATATTCTGTTACTTGAGAATGAGTCCATTAGTGAACATAGATGCTTGATTGATAGATAAGTTTTGCTGGGGTTTTTCTGAGCGGTTGACAGAGGAAAACTACAGCAAATTGGCATAATTACAGTAAAAGCCCTGAATAGTAGTGCAGCAGGGTGTCCATGGTGGCTGCTGCACACAGGGCCATCAGCAACTTGCAGTTTCATTAGCAGCTGCTGCTGCTGCTACCACAATCATAATTATGCAACTGTGGCAAAAACTGGGTTTTTTCTTCTACCCATGTTGGCACCTAGGACAGTTGCTTCTGTGGCCCGGCCCTAGTTATTTTACTGCTTCTGAAGATCAACTGAACGCTGAAGTGGAAGTCACCAATATTGTGACTATTATTGTCTCAGTACTTCTCTTCTAATTAACCATATATTCTTCCTGCATTGATTGTAATAGATGAGCCACAGGAGAAACACTACAGCAGAAAAACCTCATCATCTTGGAATCAAATCTTGTGGCAGATGTGATATCTTTTATTAGACCATGTAGATATTTGCACACAAAAAAAATTATTTGCAAACTTTTGTGTACAGGCACCTTTCATCAGGCATAGGAGACTGCAAAGATTGTAAAAGTTCGCCTGGGTAGAAATGAAAACTCATATTTTCATTTATCGTTTTTTATTCATCATCTTAGTGCACTTGTAAGCTGTGAACAAAATCACCTGAGCCATTTTTACCCTGATCATGTATAACTGAGAAAATCCCCTTCAATCCAAAATACTTGTATTTCAAACTTGTGAATTTGGTGCTTTTTAACCTAAGTACAGACAGTCAAAAAACCCAAGGCTGAATTGATTCAGTTTTTGCAGTTTAGCATAAACTTAGCAGATTGAACTGATAAGTAAGTGAACAGACATTCACTTTTGATTCTGGAGATGCAGCCACATGCCTGCAGTGGCCCAGGCCAGATGCCAGAGGGTGCTAGAGCATGCCTCCTTACTCGTCTGGAGCAGACAGCTTGGGCCAAGGCTAGCCTGCCCATCCTGTGAAGGGGGAGTTTTCAGGGGAAGTTCAAAGCATCCTGGGATGCTGGGGGACTGTGAGTTAACTTGAATCTGGAGGGGATCTGGGACAGAAGTTCAATAAACTGATTGAACCTAAATCAGTTAATTCTGATACTACATCCCCCTTTGTAAACCCTTTTGTTGGAG
Organism: Crocodylus porosus; assembly: GCF_001723895.1. NCBI lineage: Eukaryota > Metazoa > Chordata > Crocodylia > Crocodylidae > Crocodylus > Crocodylus porosus. The sequence continues at coordinate 7,657,671 of NW_017728906.1, read as the reverse complement.
AAGATAATGTTGAAAATATAAAATTGACATAAATAGATTATTAGAGTTTAAAAATCATGCATCTGGGCTCCACATCCATAGCTGGAGGAGGAGCAAATTATCTAAAGGTCACTTCCTCTTTTCCTCCCTCCCATGATACAAAATGAATTGGCTGTTTACTCTGAATCCTTTGTTCAGCCCAGGACAAGTGATGTAATAATGTTAAATTAGAGGGAAGGGCCAAAATAACTTTTTCTGTCTGGCCAAAATGCTAAGGTTGGCACTGGAAATATCATGTTAATCAATACTTTTTTGCTTTGTTAAAATTAAATTACCAGCCATAATAAATAAATTTATGAGCCTCAGAAACTTCCACACAGAGTGAAGAGGTGAGACACACTGGTTCATTTTTGTAGCTATCACCTGCTTCTAAACTGCAGCAGGCACTGGAACTATTGCCGCTAGCTTCAGGCTCAGTAAAGGTCATCACTGCAATTCTCATTAGTGAATATTACTAAAATATTGTGAAGTTAATGCACAGCACAGACCTGTGGATACCAGTTCACAAAATGATTCCACAAAAAGATGAAGTAAAATATTCTGGGGGGATGAACCAATCAGTTGCAGTTGTTAAACTGTTAATTTTAAACAGATTTTTAACAGAGGAAAGCATTGAAGGGATGCCTAAATTAGATACAATTCTTCTGATAGCGTAGAGGAGGAATTACTGTAAACAGCCAACAGGTGACAATGGTGGTTATATAACAACTAAAATGTTCTTGTTACGGACACAGGCCAAAGTTCGTATGTCATGATCCAGAGATTTTAAAGGATGTAAGGTCACATATGGAAGTTTTCAAACTTTTTACTGGCATTTTTTGATTCTTGAAAAGCTAAACAACAAGGGTCCAAAATCTGGAATGTGAGCATGATTCTAGTGAGATTTACCTGGAGCGATTAAAGACAAGGGGAAAATATGTAACAGGGAGTTTATCCAACAAAAGTGGTTTCCTTTTCTCTTTATGGAATATCAGCAAACATATTGTAAATAATTTCACATCTACATTTTACGTTACTTTACATTTTAAATTATGGTTATTTAGTTGCTTCCTATTCAACATCTGAAGTTGGAACCATTTTTCTGTGTTATTAATTGGACAGAAGATACGTTAGGCTTCCTGTCTATTCGTATAGGTTCTGATTTCCTGGTTTCAGTCGATATTGGCTAAGCCTATCATCAGATTTTTATGCAGTTCAGACAGCTATCACCACAATATCTTAGTGTCATATTTATGATTAATGTTCACAGACAATATTTTTTCAAAAGTATAGAAACCCACAAACTAAAAATGCACCGCCCCCAGTAAAATGTATATGTAAAAATACAGATAAAACAGAGACAAAAGATGTGCAAACCCTACTAAAGCAAGTCTGTGCCAGCACACTATTATAATATTCTGCTGATTTGCAAGGTCCTTCTACTCAAGAAGCTTAAAGCTCTTTCCCAATATTGTAAACCCTCACTTCATCCCCAGTACTGAAATGAAACAGGGGGCAATTGACTCAATCATGGTTACAAGATAAGGCAGTGGCATAGCAAGGTTAAGGCTCCAAGTTTTGTACATAAACACAATACACTAGATCAGTGGTGCTCCATCTGTGCCCCATGGAGCCATGTCATTGGGTCTAGAAACTTGGCAGGGAGGAAGCATTGGCTCCCAAACAACAGGAATTTTCTGATATTCCTCCCCAGCAGCCAAATTTCTAGATTTGTGGGGAGCACTGGTACCAGAAATGGAGAGGAGAGAAGAGATTGGGGCAGCAGCAGCCCTGAGCATCACCTTTGGGGTGCAGGGGTAGGGACTGGAGAATGGGCATCACTTTTAGGGAAAGGGATGGGGGGGCTGGAAAAGAGTCAGTGCTATCGAGGCAGCTGACTGCAATACCAGCATTGACATGGCAACAGCCAGTGCTGCTTCATGTGTCATGGCTGTCCCAAGCATAGAGTTGCTTTGTGCACCCCTGGGGAGACCCAGAGGCCAAATGACATGGCCCAAGACACTGGATTGAACCAGAGTGTGGAATCAGTCATCATCCAAATCCGATATGCAGGATCAGTCCACAAGCTCAGTCCCCAGCTGGATACAGCATGTGGGGTTGGTCCACAACCAAATCTAGTATGCGCATCCATCCACAGCCTGATTCAGCAGATAGGCCAGTTCCACACCACCTATCTGGCCCACACATGAGTTGCGTGTCAATGTACTAGATCAACTGCAAGAGCCAAATTTGAACACTTTTTTTAATTTGTTTGTTTGTTTGAGAATTCAGAGAATTATACAATATGAGCTGAGATTTGATTTTCAAGAGTGGCAAATAATTCCAAACTATAAGCCTCTAAAACTAGACTTTTAACTGCATACACAAGCATCTAAATAAAAGCGGTCTAATTTCTCAGAACTGCGGGCACTCTTCATACTGAATGTTAAAGTACATCTAGACTACGATGTTGTAGAAACATACCTAAACTAGCAGTATCATATAGGTAGTGAGGCCATTATCTCTTAATTGCATAATAGTCTTAAGTGCTTTCAAAACTTCGCTGATATCCCAAAAAGCAAAATAAACTGGAAAATTCAGTATTTCCCTTTCCTTCAGCTTGTAAATATTTCCTCCTGAAAGGGAACAGCTCCTAAATAAAACCCTTCCAGAATTCCTCTGCATCTTTGGCTCTTTTAAGTAGACAAAGTGAAGTACTGAGCTAAGGCATCAGACTGCATCAGACACTGTGGCCATGTCCAGCATTCCTGATGCAGCCAAATTTCCCATGATTTCAAGGCAAAACATCAATAAAATAAAACTCCACAGTCTGGAATGGGAATTTTGCCCATACAAAGGCAGCAGGATTGCGTTTTAATTATTCGTTTTTTTTCAAGACAAAAGTTCCCCCCCCACCAACCTGAATTATTTTAATCCCTCAATTCTCTAAAATTCTGCATTACCTGAGCATTATTTCAGTGTGAATGCAAGGCTCATTTTACTGGAATAAACCTTCATCCTGTTGCTACATCTCTGCCAGTAATACCAGATTGTGAGCTATTTCTGGAAGTTATGCAACAAGCCCAAGCCATCTTTCCCTGCACTGAAAAACTAGCCAAGCACTTATCAACCAGCTGACACAAGATTCCTCCCCTTGTATACAAACAAAAGTCTGGCACCAAGGGGAGATTACATGAGGGGTCACCCTGGTCACCATCTTGGGACCAGAAGTCCCCCCTCCTAAGCCCTGACCTTTGCCACCAGAAGTCCCTCCTCTTGCCCCCTGGAAGTACTCCTTTCAGCAAGGGGGTTTGCTATCTCTGAACCGAAAAAATACCAAATTATATTCTAAAAATCAAATGTACTACAACATGCATTAATTTCATTTCACAAAGTATTTTTGTCCTGATTTACATGCATTTGTGTAGTGCATACAGAGGTGATAGTATAAAAGCTTAAAATTAAGTCTTTACTCTTGTATATTGTGAAAGGGTGTGGGGGAGGATGTGGGGTTTGGGGGGAAATGAATAGGCATGCGGGGGGGCTGTGTACGTGTGTGTGGGTATGGGATTTGTGGGGGACTGTGAGTGTGTAGTGGGAAGGTGACAGGGGAGGATTTTGCATGAGTGGAGGAGGAGGGTTTGAACACAGCCCCACCACAGCAGGCAGAGCCCCACCAGGGCTCCTCCAAACCCAGGCTCCGTGCTCCTGCCGCCCCGCCCTTGGCCACCAACACCAGTGCAGGCCCCATGCTCCTGCCCAGCTGTTGCTGTGCTCTGGACACCCACTCGCTACCCCTTCTCCCTGGCTTGTGCAGCTATTTCCCCACTCCTGCTTCCTGCCCCCCCCCCACCAGCCACTGGCATTATGTGGTTCCCAGCTGCAGTGCCAGGACCGCAGGAGGTGGCCCAGCCCAGTCCCAAGGACTGGGGTGATCACCCGTAGTTCTTCCCTGCCTTTCTCCCCACTTCTTATCTGAATTTCACTCCTGTTGATGGAGGCAGGAACCGCCCCAGGGTTCCAAGTCTCTTGCTAAGCAGAGGCTTCCGGCTGAAGGTAGACCAGGTCCAGGCCAACCTTCCTGTTCCAGATACTTAGTCTTGGCACCCCTGGGTCCTACTGCCCCTGGCTCCTGTCATGTTTGACAGGCAGCCAGGGGCAGATAAATATTAATTTTCTTAATATTAATTTTCACAGACCATATTTTGTCCACCCCTGTGCTAATGGTATTGACATGATAGCACTAGTGATAAGGTAGGGTTACCTAGTTTAGAGCTAACTCGCAAACTTCAGTCATACCTGTGCATTACAATGCAGGCAAACCCTTCATCTCAAGATTTTCATCTGCAAAGTGAAGATGATAATGTTCTCTGAATTCATAAGTCCAATAGATAGATGGTCTACAATCAATCAGATGAAATTCAACAAGAACAACTGCAAAGTCCTGCACTTGGGACAAAACATTGCATGCAGATATACAGACTTGGGAATGACTGGCTAGGCTGCAGTACTCCAGAGAAGGACTCGGGGGTTACAATAGATCATAAGTGGGAAATAAGCCAACAGCATACTGGGTTGTATTAACAGGAGTGACGCTTGCATATCAAGGAAAGTGACTTTTTCCATACCACTTGGCACTGGGGAGGCCTCACCTGGAGTCCTGTGTCCAATTTAGGGTCCCACATTTCAAGAAGGATATGGACAGACTGGAAGAATCCAGCAAAGAGCAACAACAATGATTAGGGGCCCAGGAAGAAAGACACATGAGGAAAGGCTGAAAGAACTAGGGTTATGTAGTCTGGAAAAAAGAAGACTGAAGGGGGATTTGATAACTATCTTTATAATCTTCCCTGAAGGGAGATTATAAAGAGGATGGAGACAGATTTTTCTCTTTGACTATAGGGGATAGGAGCAGGAACAATGGCCTCAAACTGAAGTAGAAGAAATTTAGGTTGGAGATTAGGAAGAACTTTCTGACTATGAGGATGGTCAAGCATTAGAACAGGGTACCTAGTGAAATTGTAGTGAAATGTCCAGCCCAGGGCATTTTCAAGAGCACGTTAGACAGACACTTGGCTGGGATAGTTTAGTCAGGGATGATTGTGACTTGAGCAGGGAGCTGGGCTAAATGATTTTGTGAGGTCCCATCCAGCTCTACTTTTCTATGATTGTGTAAGTATTTGGATAATGTAATAGAAGACTTATTAAGTATAAAGATAAAAGGAACTTGTAGTAAAATAGAACTGGACTATGGGCAGCATAGCCTAGTGGATAGAGTAGACTAGACTGGATTGCACTAGATTGGAGTGAAATTTAGAATGGCTAGTTTGTGTTTCTGTCTCTTCCATGGGCCTGTTGTGTAAGTATGGACATGTCAATTCACATCTGTGTGCCTCAATTTCCCCTTCTGTAAAATGGGGATAAAGGGACTGAATTCTCTGGCAAAATGCATCAAGATTTCTGAATAAAAAGTGCTATGTATGAGATAGGAATTGTATTCAGATCAGGACCTGAACCCACATTGCAGATGAGTGTCCTAACCACTAGAATATACTTCCTCGTTAATTAGCAAGGGGGCAGAGGGGGGGCACTCTGAGGTGCTCTGGGTTAGAGTAAAAGGCAGTCCAGGGGAGAGAGACTTAACGGTGGGAGTTTACTATAGACCTCCCAACCAGGGAGAAGAGCTC
>NW_017728906.1:7643338-7651955 GCF_001723895.1 Crocodylus porosus | reverse complement strand
GGGGAAGTGGTGCAGGCTCCAAGCCTGGGGATTTTTAAAAGGAAGTTAGATGAGCACCTTGCCGGGGTCATCTGACCCCGGTGCTCTTTCCTGCTCAGGCAGGCGGTCGGACTAGATGATCTACCTAGGTCCCTTCCGACTCTAGCTACTATGAAACTATGAAACTATGAAACTACAGAGTCAGTTCTCTTTCAGTTGCAGCTGTTCTACTTCCTACAAATAATTAACTACTCACTGGCAGAGACAGAGAGCCTGATTCTATAGCCCAGCTAAGACATTCACCTGAGAGCACTGGGTTCTAGCCTTCATCTCCCACAACCCAGTGAATAAACTGTTCATTTGCTACACAATCTGCCTGCTTCTTGTTTGACCCAACAAATAGTCTCAGCCACTTGAGAACCACTGGTGTAAAAACACATTAACCAAAACATTGCACATTTAATTCTGCATGCGTCTTCACATACAAGTGCTGTGCAGCTGACCTGTGACTATAGTCGTTATTTTTATTCCTACCATAGTCCTCCGCAGCATTATAGAGCAATTAGAATAAAGAGATATTTCACATTTTTGAAACATGAACCTTCTCATCAAGATTTGTTTTTCCAAAAGCTTTCAAACTGAGACAAATTTTACCGTGTGATGCTGAGCTCACTCATGCTGGTGAAAATTAACACCACGAATGACAAACAAAGCCGCATTAACATATAACCCACATCAATGAACTTTCAACAACCTGCGGAGAAAGCTGGATGGTGATGCAAACCAGATTTACATCTCCCAAAGCACCGTGGAAGTCATTGGTATAGTACTCATCAGAGTAAAGTTTAGCTCTATAAGGGAAGAACTTTCCCTTGAATTCAGAGATTCTTGTTAGTTCCAGTTCTACCATACTCTTCACCTCTGTGTTACTACCTTTAAAATGTGATCTTCCAGTTATGCCACGATAATGAGAACAATTATCTTGGGGTTTTTTCATTTTGCTTTGTTTGTTTTAGTGACTCAAAACCTCCAGAAGTTGCTACTTACCTTTACTACAGAAAGTGCCCTTAGCTTTACATGAAGTTTTAAGCATAAAAACAAAGTGAAAGAACTCAATAAAAAATTAACAGGATCCATGCAGCTGATTGTCCTGTCATAGCTGTTTACAGCATACTCACCAAGCCATTTTTAATATATATCTAAGTATATTAACACAACATCAGTGGATGCATTCTCCTCTCTTTGGATTGCAGGACCAACCACAGCTACCTCTGCAACTTTATGAAGATCTTACCAGGTATGAACTGGGTGTCTCACAGGTCAGCATACCATGACTACAAACATAGGCCATTGCAGACAGGGCAGATCCCCACTAATCTCTTCACCTCTTCCATAAATAGCCTGTATTTTGCCTGGCCAGGCACAATGAGGTGGTGTGCTCAGGCAGGCGAAATAGAGGCCGCTTAGGCAGGCTGAGATGTTCTCAGCATCATAAACATTCAGGTGAAATCTGCCTACAGTTTGCACAAAGGCTGTCTCCATTGCACTGGGGTGAGTTTAATCTGTTACTGTGAAAAATAATCTAATAAATTGCCAAAGCATATATTAATTTAAGATGCAGCAAAACCTGGAAAAGAGACTAGCCATGCGCTGTAAAAAATAAAAATGACTTACCCACAGGACAAATCATTGCACAAACTAGCAGAAAAACAGAACAACAGAAAGATTTACAAAACATCACAACTCAGTTCCTACTTACTAACGGATGCTATAAAGTCCAGCGCATCATACATACTCACCCACTCAGTGCTTCTTTTGTAGAAGACAATTTCTAGAAAAAAATGCAAACAAATATTCCAAGTAAGTTTAAGTGGGAAACAAACTATAGTTTAACTGCTAAAATAATAGCTAAAATGTTTCTCCAAAACTCTTTCAATATTGTTTATGTAAAAAGAGAGTTCCTATATTTATTATTAAAGTACCTGACAGAAATAAACTGTGGTCAAAGTTTTAAAGAGCAGTGACTAATTCGAGCTGCCCAGCTTGAGACACTGTAAAAGGAGGAATGGTTTTCATAGGACAGGTACTTGGCTTTTTTTTAAATCAGGCCCTTTTAATGTTGCTCAAGTCAGGCACCCAAAATCACCAATCATTTTTGAAAATGTAGGACTTTGTCTTTTCAGTAACCTTGTAGAGATTCAAAGACAAGTACAAAATGGATCAAAGTGAATCCAGAAAACACACATGAGATTTTCTCTGTCTCCAAAATTTAAGCTGGACACCAAATGATGGTTATAACTAGGTTTTCTTTTTCATTTAGATATGTCTGTCAGTAACTTCTGTTGTAGTTTCTGAATTTTAAAACAGATGTGCCTTAAATACAACTAAATGATGAATTTACTTGGTACTGATTATTGAAATTCTGAGTTAGTTTGGATGTGTAAATGATGGGGTGGGAAATTCTTCTATTTGACTCCTGGTAGAGGTGAAGGTATTTGCACACCACAGGCAACTCCATTTCTGATTTTCTCTATTTCTGAATACTAGAACATTAGTATATACAGCCACAAAAGTTTCTGAGGGGTTTGTAGAACTGAGGCAAGAGCTGAGCTGCTAAAATAGAGACACTTTCCCATGACTGTATGGTAAGTCAAACTCGCCTTGTTGACGCTTGAACAAGTATTACCAGACAGCAGTCTGGGAGTGATACCATATCCTACAGGAATTATGCAGTATGCTACATAGGCCAGCAAAATATAATTATCCATATTAAAGCACCATTGAGAAATAACGGAGTTGCTTCTTTCAGAAGCAGTGCAATTACAACTTTAAAAGCTATGATATTCAAATAAATAAGCCTTATGAGATTAAATTACAATGTATTCAATTCAGCACACCAACAACTTCTTTCCTAAATCCATACAAAAAACAATGTTTAAGATTTCTGAAGCAGGAATAGAAATACGTCACATGAGATGCATGACAAAACGCTATAAAGGTATCACCTGGGTAGTAAGCACAGCAAGGACTATACCAAGAGCAGCATCAATTTTGTTACCAGAGATCTTTCAGAGGGGCTGAAATGTTTGTTCTTCTAGTACAAAGGCCCACATTTTTAAAGGAATTTAGCTACTTCACTTAAAACACCTTTGAAAAAAAATCTAACCTAAACAGTACTCTTTCAGAAGAGACCACTGGAAATGAATGTAATCACCACTGAAGAGAGATGATCAAAACAGAAGGCTGGCAATTGCCTGAGAAGAGCTGGATAAATTAGACTTTATCCAATTCACTTTTGTATTTAAGTGCCAGTCACTCTTCATTACGTAACTCCAGTTAACTGAGTGCGCTTATAATTACTTTAGTGTCACATGAGGATGGAAGCAAGACGTGTTTTAAGTGATTATCTGACACCCGTTAGCAAAAATGAGTAGCATAGCAGAAGTGAATTTTAACTTAAGGTTCAACAAAACTTATGTGGGGAATTTTTTAAGGCAAGTTTTCTTTCCCCCTCAGAGCAGGTTACATTGTAACTACAGAGTGTACTGGGCTGTGTATAAGGCTAACCATAACCGAGTTGTGAGAACCTGGACATTTTACATTAATTTTTAGTACTGAAACATACTGCCAAAGAGGGCCAACAACCACCTTGGCCTTTTGGCTAATTGGCGTAGCTCTCTATCTCTCTTTTAGGACAGGAAGACTATCTACTTTTGTGTTTGGAAAGTATCCACTGTGAACATGGCTGAAAACAAACAAAAATAACAATGACCATGTGCTATTGGTTTCTATGGAATATTAACAAATGGCAGCAGCAGAGCAGTTGCAAAGGAAAGCTGGCAAACAAAGTGCATACGGTAAACCTGTTCAAATAATACAGAAACAAAATACTTTGCTCCTTCCACATAAAGGACTGAGGTTTTCCATCAGTGAATTTAATTCACCAAAGCTACAACATGACCGTGTACAACCTAGCTAACGCTCTCATTCTATGCTGATTAGCATATAGGAAACTATAATATTTTCTAGATGTTAGATTTGTATGATCTTCCAAAATAACTCATTAAAAATGCTTAGCATACCAAATCCTTTGTTAGTCTCTCTCACAACCACTGCTTATTTTTGTATTTACATTTTTTTAGCATACTTAAACCATTTTTGGAACCCTTTGTCATGCACTATGTATATAAGCATATTATAATAATATCACATTTCATTATGATGTATGCAAAAGACTTTAAAATGGCAAAATTTGCCATTCTGCGGCTGTTAAATGTATTGTGGGAACCTTGAACAAAGAAAGCTGAGTGTCTGAAAGTGACTATACTGCTGATTCAGCATATTACCGGTGTTTCAGAATAGTCAGATCTTTTAAAAGATTTCAAGTTTAGCACAGTTAAGAACATCATGAGGAACAGCTACATTAGAGAAGGACAGCTTGTTGTTTAAAACCATCATATTGTGCAAGATTATTCAGGATGTTTCTGTGATCTCCAGCAGGCCCTTCATTCCTACTTAGGTTCAGAAGATCTAAGGCAGAAACAGCTTTCTTGCTCTGAGCCTGTCCTTAACTTTTCCTTGCATTGGCGATGTGTAGGGGGTGCATGTAGGTGCACATGCTCCCCCAGAGATCCGTGGTGCACCACTTGAGATTGGCCACCGCTGCCACTGCTCACCATCCCGCCCCTTGCTGCTGCCATCTGCAGGCAGTCACCAATTGCTGCTGGCTGCCGCCACCAGTAGCATCTGAGGGTGGTTGCCAGTCACCAGTCACCACCCCACCCTCACCACCAGTACAGCCATGGCTGCCTATGAGAGCTCTGTGCTTGCTGTCACCCTGCCCCCCCAGCCTTGGCAGGCACATGACGCTCCTGCCTTCTTGCTTTCTTAAGAACAACTTGCAACCCTTAGGGGTATTCACTAAAGAAGCAATCCATGAGAATCAAAGTAGAAACACCTTACAACGAGAGGTGTACCAATATCTCAGTCCCACATTGGATCAGCACTGATATAAGGAAAACTGACATTATCAGCAATTGGCTTTTTTTGGCTGATGTGGCCAGTAATGTAAACAATAAATGCCCCCATGCATGCACACAGCTGTAGCCTCAGCACAGCACACAGGCAGCCAGGAGCATAGCCTGGCAGCATGGAGAACAGCCAGGTCCAGCTGGTAAGTCTGTTGTGGGGGAAGGGGCAGGGGGAGAGAACAGGCATGGAAGGGGAGCCAGATCAAGACCCAAGCAGCAAGGGAGGGATCTGGGGCTGGGGTGTAGGACGGAGCCACGAGCAGCATATTTGGGGGAAGAGGGATGTGGCTCCTGCTGCTGCACACACCTCCAGGGGAGATATACCCCCAAATCTGCGTGCAGGGTGAGGACTGGCTGCCACTGTGGACAGGGGCTGCACCCAGGTCTTCCTGGTGGGGGGGGGGTTGGTCTGGGGCTGCACTTGGGCAGTGGCAGTGGTGCTGGGAGGGGGGCTACAGAAAATTTTGCAGTGGCTGCAGTCCCCCCCACCACATAGCTCCACTCCCAGCACCACCACCACCTGCCCTAAGTGCAGTCTGACCCAACCCCACTGCCGGGAGCATCCTGGTATAACCCCAGCTCACAGTGGCAGCCTGCCCTTGCCCTGCAGGCATATTGGGGGCACCCCCCCATGCCACCCTGTGCTCCCGGACAAGCTGCTCACGGCTCCATCCTGTGCTCCACCCCAGCCGTGCAGCACCTGCCCCTACTGTAGCCCCACTCCCTCCCTCACCACAGGGGCCTCGATCTGCTCCCCTATGCCCTTTCCCTCCCCCCACCCCTTCCCCAACAACAGACCCATCAGCTGGACACTGCTCTCCAAGCTGCTGGGTCTCATAATGGCAATCAGATTGGTATCAGCCAATATGGCTCCCTAAAAATCGGCCATCAGTATTGGCCCAAAAAATCTATATCGGTGCACCCCTACTTACAACTACATCCTTCCTTCTCTATCACATGCTCCCAGCTAATGCCAACTTCCCACTTCTGCATGGCCCATTTCTACTTATTGTGATGAGGGAGGTATGCACTAAGAACTGATCTGAGATCAAAGTCACTATACATAAGACTCTAAATAGAACAAATAAATACATTTGCAATAGCAACATTTTTTAAACTATTAGGCTAAGTACAGACAATCAAAAAGTGTGAGGCTGAATCAATTCAGTCTTTGCAAGTTATTCTAAACTGTGCAGATTGAACATATAAGCAAATGAACAGACATTCACTTTTGATTTCAGAAATAAAGCCACATGACTGCAGTGACCCAGGCCAGAAACTGTGGGGCACTAGAACATGCCTCCCTGCTCAGCTGGGACAGATCACTTTGGCACATGCACCCTGCAAGGGGGAGTTTTTGGGAGAGGTGCAAAGCACCCTGGGTTGGTAGAGGACTGAGAGGCAATTTGAATCTGGAGGGGATCTGGGACAGAAATTCAATAAACCATTTCAACCTGAATCAGTTAAATCTGATACTACATCCATCCAGATTTATCATAAACCAGTTTTGGCCATTTTTAAAGCGGTATATGTGCACCAAATTTCTGTTGTGCTACATATTTGAACCAATTTAAGACCACTTATACCAGTTTGTGTGGATTTTCTGCCCCTAGCCTTAATGACCCCTCTTCCCATTTCCTGCCTTACTGAGAATATTATATTTTTACACTGAATAGCAAATAACAGGTTTTACCAACACACTCACTTTAAATCACATAAGCAGCTGTCCTGGCCAAGAACAATAGGCTTCACATCAAACCCACTGGTGCCATTCTGGTGCAATGACAGACCTTGTATGCCATCACATTTGGTATAGGCAAGTTTGCTGTCCACCCCCTCTCTCTCTCCTAGGATGTAGGGTTGTGAGCAAGTGCCTGTCAACCCTGTTCTAAAACATATTGTATTGTCAAAAATTTACCCCTTTCCTTGGGTTTGTCTTTATTTAAAAATAAAAGGAATAAAATAATGAATTTCATGTCAAGCTTTTTCCTCAAAGTTCAGCTTTCTGTAAGGTTTCCACTTCAGGAAGGTCTACCTTACACCTAGATCCACTCTCTCTCTCACAAGGTTTACATCCAACTGGGAAAACAAGGGACCTGTCCCCAAGAGTCGGCAGAGCTTACTTAAGTTTTGCCCAACAGGTTTGCACACCTGACATGGCAGTTTTCCATTTAATCACTGCCAACAGGATTAACAGCCAACCCAACTGTTACTGCTAAAAATAAGGACATCTAGAACTCTGCAGATGTTCCCTCAATTTAGAGCAGTAAATAACCATGGCATATGATCTATCACTGTGAGGTAACAACTGGTAAATACTGACCTTTTTCACAGCAACTTTCTGAAGAGTAGCCATAACCTTTCATCAGTAAATCTGAATGCACTTTACAAGGAAGGTGAGTACCATTTTGCCCAGTTTACAGATAGGGAAGCCAAGGCAGAGAGAGGAAAAATTATTTGGCCACAGTGGCAGGGTCAGAAACAGAACCCAGGTCTCCTGAATCCTTTTGCTATATCCACTAAGCTATTTCCAAATTTGTTATACCAGTTTGTGAATGGCAACGGCTAAAATCAGAACCATCTCATGCCCTGTCTTAACGCTGACAATTTCTAAACATTTAAAAAGACAGCCACAAATCCAGCTTCTCTTTCAATTTTGCAGGAAACTAATTGGACTTAATACTGTATGATTGGATTTGAATTAGAGACTTAGCATAGGGTGGCTGCATTATTCCTTAATCCACCATTGATTAGGACCCCAGAAAGTCATACAGAAAGGGATATCATGATCCTATCCCAAGGATATCTGCATGAGTGCATATTTATTTTATAAAAGCTTGAAACTAGAGATATAAACCCATCCATCAGGCCTTAATGGTTGGATAAGTGACATGGGGTCATTTCTCAGACTCCTCAGCCCCGTGCATCTCACATAGCACGTGCCAGTCTGGCCCCATGCAGCATGTGCAGTGAGGGGGCACCATGTGGCATGTTGGCTGGCTGCTGCCCATGGTTCCAGTCTGAGACCCATGGGCAGCACCACAACAAATGATAAGGCTCTGTGGGCCAAATCTGGCCTGCCAGCCATATTTTTGACACCCTTGTTTAAACAATTGCTGAAGATTATACCCTGCATCCTTACTAATGCCACCATATTATTAGCTTCAATGGGGGTATTGTATGAGTAAAGATTGTAAAAAAATGGTTTCCTTAATTTAAGATTCCCATGTACTTTGGATATTACCACGAGAACAACAGACCCATAAAAATTTGAGTGCATTCCCTATAATGGATTTAAAAATGAAGCAGTCCTACTAATCAAATGTATTAATAAAAGTTCCTGAAAAAAATTGCCACTGTATTGCCTGTATGGAGATTGCTGATATCTTACTACTTTAAGCTCATAAAAAAAATCTGAGATATTTTTTATTGATGACCTTTGAATGTTATATGACTGTACCTTCAAATTCCTATAGGCTACAAATTTCATAGGTTTCATAGACATTAGGGCTGGAAGGGACCTTGGGAGATCATCGAGTCCAGCCCCCTGCCCAAAGGGCAGGAAGTCAGCTGGGGTCATAGGATCCCAGCAAGATAAGCATCCAATT
>NW_017728906.1:7566589-7643327 GCF_001723895.1 Crocodylus porosus | reverse complement strand
CGCAGTCTTTGGTTCACTGCGTGGATCCTCCTCTCCCTCCTCAGCCCATAGCCCGAGACTGGGAGGATTGACGAAAACACCACCTGAGCTCCCAGACCCCTAAGGCCCGCTCCCAACTCCCTGTTTGAGTCCAGCTTCATGCAGCACTTTTGAAGGTCCATGTATTACGTGCAGACAGTAAAATCTGTTCTAAAAGTCCAAGAAGGGTTGGTGGTTTAACAGGGATCTCTGTCTAATCAAGGGAGGGAAGAAATGTATTCATGTTCTGTGGGACAGCTTTCGGTGATCTTTTAAAGCAGGGGCTAATAATATAGTCTATTCATACAGGTTTTACTGTGTATAAAATGACAAGCATCTTAAAATTCCAGGGGCTAACCTTGCAGCACTAGCTCAGTTTGACTTCAACAAGTCAGTTGAAAGTCAGTTAATAAAATCAACCAAATTAGCTAGCATTGTAAAAAGGAATGAGCACGGGACTGGGAACAAAGCTGGTCAGAAATTTTCCACCAGTGTCATTTCTCTGATGGAAAAAAATCAAACATTTTGGGCAAAATTGAAATTTCCCATGCAGACCTGACCACTATCTTCTCTTATGGACTGGAGGGCTGAATCATTCATAATTCTTAGCAGGATTCCAGTGTATCACTGAAAGTTACATGGCTTCAAGTGTGTCAAGAAAGAGCGAGAGGCCTGCCAAGGAATCTATCCTGTCAGAAAGAAGGGAGCCAGCACTATTGCTCCTGAAAGGCAATGCATTACAGAAGGAAATGCCATTTAATGCTAAACTGACTCAAAAGGACTCAGGCCAGTCCAACAAACTAACATGTAACATTTCTATTTTGTAATATCAAAAAGGAAACAAATAAATGACATTATTTGCACTATTTAGTTTTGCCAACAATTTCAATAGTCCAACTTTTTGTTCTCAATTTGGGATGAAAATAAATATTGAAATATCCTCATTGCCACAAGACACAAATCCTACATTTCACCAAGCTCTGATTCATAGCAATGAATTACAGAATTCTCATTTTTTGGCCTTCAACTGAGCCATATCATAGCCTTTGGCAACTCACTTCATCTCTCTAAATTCCCTGTTTTCAAAATGGTGGTAAAGGCCCACACCTCTCTCACAAGAATTTTGTGAGGATTAATTAACATCTTTCCAGCCTTTGAATGCACGAAGTGCTACATAAGCACTACTAAGAAGCATTAGCAATATAGAATTAAAATAGGGATGACTTTCACTCAGTGAGACCATCTATGTACACAGCTAATTTAATCTGAAGAAAAGATGCCTACAGTACATTGTTATCCTATTCACTGGAGGTGGGTTTTGGCTCCCTTGCTGCACCATCTCTCCCTCTTATCAGCTACAGTTATTTTTACAGTGTAATATATTACAAGTAAAAAAAAAAGTTAAACATGAAGATTATAGCAATAATCAAGCATTAACCCCATTTGCTCAAACACAAGAGACAATAACCAGATAGACCAAGGTCTATCAGCATCCAACTCAGTAGGAAATCAGTTGTGTAGGACAGACCCACCTGCTCCTTACAGATGATCCCTGTTTAGCAGTATAGTAAAGACAGTGGAGGAAGACATGTTCCCTGTCAAAAAATGAGGTAGGATGAAGGGAGAGGAAGAAGCATCAATGAAATTCTTCCTGATCCCATATTAATTTAACTTTGTCCAAGCAGGGCACAGTGTAACTTATTTAACTCACTAGTCCACACTTTTAATAATCTACAAGCTACAGCTAATGCTACTCCTATGATGTTTCCTTTTGGTAACAAAATCACATAAAATAAGACACTAGAGAAAAGAAATTGTTCCTCTAATGTAAAAATGGATTAAGGAACTGCATGCATGTAGCCCATTAAGACATATTACTCAAAAAAAAAGTAGAAGCACTGACAATGGCACCAGAATCCACAGTTAATCCTAAATCTGATACAGTTCATTTGTATGTCAGGTGGATTGTTCATCGTAACAGGGTTTTCATTTGATTCACCTGTTTTGAATACTATTTTGCATTATGTACAGACATGCTTTATAAATTGTATCTGCGGGACTAAAATAATGTGCTTTTAAAATAGTCAGTTACCAATTTAATTAAAGATCGATCAGGAAAATCAAAGAGTCTTATAGAATATCCTTACACATATTGGATGACTGTCATTTCTTGGCTGTGAGATGAGGTTCACAAAAAATGTTCTAAATTGGATGATTTGAAACAGGATCCAGCTGGCATTTCTCCCATAAGTAATAACCTTTGGAAAAGGGAGTTGTATATTTCAGGGTCTGAACAAGGATTTTGTCCTCTACCGTACCACAAATTTTCTGAATAACCTTGGGAAAGGTAGTTTTTTCTGCCCATGAGATCCTGTCTGTGAAATCAGGAGTATTTAAATCATTTGTTTGCTATTTATTATGTGAGAACATCTAGTCCAGGACCCCACTGTGCTTGGCACTGTACAAACAGTGAACAGAAAGACCCACTCCTGTCCCTGCTCACAGGATAAGAATGAGACAAGACACAACAGATGCAACTGGAATTTCAGGAAATAGCGATAGTGTTAGTGGGGTTGACAGGTAGTGGCCTCAGCAGCCTAACCACTGGCAAGTCTTTGTAGACATCATGGCAAAGGTGAATTTTGAGAGGTATTTGAAGCTAACATGGCAGCATTGCAAATAAGGGATTCAAGAGGAGGCTTATACATTTGAGAGAGCATGGGAAAAAGCTTGATATTTTAAGAAATGGGTAAGAGAAACTACAACCTTGGTCACTGGTAAGAAAAAATTGATAGTGAAAGA
The DNA here is from genome assembly GCF_001723895.1 of Crocodylus porosus. Taxonomy (NCBI): domain Eukaryota; kingdom Metazoa; phylum Chordata; order Crocodylia; family Crocodylidae; genus Crocodylus; species Crocodylus porosus. Next base: position 7,640,507 of record NW_017728906.1, on the reverse strand, counting down.
ATAGTAAATAAAGAAGGGGTGGGAGAACGAGGGAGAGGCAGCATGAGTTTAGGGATAGGTTGTTAAAGGCCTTGAAAGTGAAGACAAGTAGATTATGTCTGATGCAGTAGAGCAAAGAGAAGTGTTGGAAGGATGAAGAGAGAGAGACATGACTTGATCGAAGTGATAAGCTCAGGGAACGGCTTCTGCAGACATATCTTAAATAGGGCCAGAGCAAGTTTGCCTTTGTGAAGAGTGGAGAAAAGGCCACTGCATTAATTGAGACACAAGAAGAGGGGATCTGAACCAGAGTTTTAACAGTGCAGAAGGATGAGAGAAGCTGTGCAGCAAGAACCTGCAAGATTTGGCATACCCTGAATGCGAGGCCCTAACAAGAGATCCAAGTTGGAGATCCTGACCAGGTTCTGGGTCTGAATGACAGGCAGAAATGGTGGTGCTATGCTAAGTAATTGGGAAAAGAGGCAGGGGGGCAGGGATTAGCAGAGGAGATTAAGAGCTCATTTATAGCTTGATCTGATAACCAGACATCCCCAGGAAGATGTCTGGAGACAAGCTGAGATTTGAGTTGGAACAGAAGGAGATGGATATGCAGGAAACATGTAGATCAAAAACATGCTAAGGTTAAACTTCGAAAAGTTTTAATTTTGCATTAACTAAATCATTCCAAGATCTATCAAATGCCATTCACTATGAGAATAGGCCATAACAGCCAAGATATTGAAAGTGCTGGGACTACAAATAGCAAGGAGTGCACATTTGTGTTTCCTTCAGGCTTACATGGACATAAGCAAAGATGAGCACCAAGGCACAGCCCTCTATGCTCCTTGGAAATAAATCCCTGCTTCTCCTGGAAGGGAATGACCAAACTGCAGATTGCATCATAGCACAAACCTACTCAAGCTAACTTGAAACTGCTAAGGTACCGGCAGCCATCTAGCTGTAGTAGCATGGGTTTCAATGCAAAGTAATTTATCCTGCTTCAGTAGAGCACTACTGGTACCTGTACTATGTAGTTAAAAGCTACCACAGGTATTTCAAACGTACTCAATGGTGTGAAGCATGGATTCACTCCTAGTCTCAAAAGCAGTGCCATACCAATGAAATTTGGCACCCGAGGCAAAGCCCATGGCAGCAGCCTGCCCTTGCTCTGTGCACAGATCCAGGGGGCACACGCTTACCCCATTCTTGCCCGGGAGTGCACACAGTGGCGGGAGCTACCTTTCCCCCACCCCCGGCCCCCCCAAATGAGCAGCTTGTGGCTCCATCCCACACCCAACCCTGGCTGGGCAGCACCTGTTGGAGCCCCTTGGTTTCGGCACCCAGGGCAGTCACCCCACTCACCCCCACCACCTTGCCACAGCACTGCTCAAAAGATCCAGGGAGGCCAAAGACAATTGGTGATCATGCCTGAGGAGTCCAAATGCTCACAAGAGACGCTAAACTTTTTAAATCCAACTACTTCATACTGATAACCTGTAGCTTTTCCATTCACATGAAATTTCCTAAGACACCATCAAAAGTTAGACTCAGGTTAGAATTGGACCAAAAAATAGTACACTAAGTCACCAGGCCAAAATCTTTATACAACTCTGTGTGCGTGCGTGCGTGTAATGGATTGCATGGATTTTGAATCTTATCTGCAAAATCTCTCTGTTTCCCCTGCTATTACTACTTCATTCTGCTCTCCTTTTGTTCTCTATGTTCATAACTATAAGCCTAACAGGCTCTACAGTATCTTGGACTGCAAGACATTACCTCCTCACCTGCAACCTGTGGTATTTATTTCACTGTATGTGCTAAAAAGGACTGAAACTCAAAAATGCATTGATATGTAATTAGCAGAGCACCAGAAAGCCTATCTAGACTCTCCACATCTCTTAAGCAAGCAAACATTGGTGCAATTATGTGAACAATGTGACAGCATTTCTGGCTCCATTCTTAACTGGAACCGGAGAAAGCAGGGGTTTAATGAAGTTGAAAAGCTTTTGCATAGAGGTTAACTAGACACATCAGAACTTTCAGAGACTCAATTCAAAAAGGGAGCAAAGGTGGTGGGGACTATCCATTTGGAAAAGGGGAAATGGAAACAACAATTAAAAAAGACAAAGTTGAAACAGTTTAAAGAGTTTTTAAATGCACCAAATAAATGTCAACTTTAGCATCTTTTTTAAAAGAATCTCTGCAATGAACAACTCTGAAATAACCAATCTACCAAGGAAGTTACTTTCTAACTTCTGAGTAGTGGTTGGCTTCTAGCTTGAAACATGGAGATTTCCATATCTTACAAATACTTTACAATATGAACATGGAGACAGGGAGAAAGAAAGGTGTCCTTTTTCTCCTGAACCCATTCACTCAGGCATACACTGTGCATCTAAAGTGCCATTTTTTTTTGCATACAACCTGCACCTTTTTTAAAAAATATAAAAAATAGAGTGCACAGTATATGTGAGAAAATATGGTAGGAGCGGTTTCTGCCTCTTACTGGGCAAAAGTGAAAGTAAAATCTGTACGCAATCCACACAGCGCAAACTCAGCTCCCTAGCTGTTGCTACTCACTTACACACTACCAGAAAAAAATCTTTTCTTCTTTATTCTGGCTTTCAAAAACAAGGCATCTCTCTTATTCTGGGGTGCAATACATGTGAGAAAATACAATTTTTCTTATAGTATCATGAGACTGATATGTTCACCAGGTACTGCTGCAACTTAGTTCAGAAGCTGACTTCATACCCAGACTTGCTTTCTGATTCCATGGCATATGAGTATGTTTTAATAGTTAAAAGGCGGCATACGAAGAACACAAGACCCATGGATTCCCTTGGGATCTTATTTATTAATGAAAAAGTAAGAGGACTGTTAATTTGCTCATCTATATTCCTTTGCATGTGTTGAGTAAATTGTTGGGAAGTACTGAATACAGCTAGAAAGAAAGATGCATTACTGCATCATGTTTTTAATATAAAAACCCTCTTAAGATTCTAAATTGCAGAAAGTATGATAAATACTAAATGGCACTTTTTATGTGAGAAATGATTCAGAAAAGTAAGCATCAAAACATTTCAGGTGGCTAAGACAGTCATTAATGCTTTATTGGCAATTTACGAATCTAAAAAACATCCACAGCAATGTCACCCACTCAGTACAGTGAAGTTCACCAAAAAGTTTTAGCAGTCAATGATAAAAGTACAGTTGGACAGCAGTGCAAAAGCTGTTGCTTTCTCAGTAGTGCTACAGTCTTGTAGTAAAAATGTAACCCTACCGTGGTAAATTTTGATGACTTCAGTAGTATTTTTCCCTGCTTTGCAAAAATGATTTGGTCAGAATATTAATTCAGTAGCGATTTAGGCCAAACTTTGACCATTTGATTGCTCTAATTTATTCTACTGAGACATACATGGGAGCCTGTGGGAATCAAAAAAAGGGAAGGTTGTAGGCTAGTATATAGCCCAATAGAATCTATAAGTATCACAGGTTACCAAGAAGGCAGATTCAGGAAATGTATTTGAAATAAAATACAGATGGGGAAAACACTAAAAAAAAACCTGGTAGAGGAAAAATACTCCTGCATTAGCAGAGAATGGCCTCTGTAAAACTTTTCAGTTTCTAATTATTATAATTTTTTAACCCCATGAACAGGTAGAGAGAAGAGAAGAGGGAATGAAGACCTTCACATGTTGTGAACTCTGTAGTAAAAGGCACACAAAGATCCAGAGAAAACAACATACTACTCTGTTCATCACCACTGAACAAGGCACTTAATTAGCTATGTAGCACACTACAAATGAGGAGAAAAATGTGGGATGAGATGGGGAAGATCAATTGAAAATAGGACCATATCTACATCTGTTCTGTTGGCTTCAATAGAGCTATTCAGATTCACGCTGTTGGAGAACGTGGTAAGTGGGGTATTGATAAAAAGCCTGGTATCCTTACCAGACAGACCCCCACTGACTTCTGTGGACTTTGGATGTGGACATACCTATACACACAATTGAATGATCACATAAATACAGCTTTGACTTATCAAAGCAATTGGTGGGGTATGGCAGGATTTCAAAGCTGCCCAAAGCAAGTGCAAATGAAAAGATTATGCATTGCTTGCTGAGGCTTGCCCCTACTACAGGCAGAGTCAATGTGGTATCCAAACACACAAACATGGATACTGCCAAATGTGGGAATATGGGATTGCCCATGGACTTTACACAGACAATGGCTTGCTGTAGGGTTGGAGTGTTGTTGTAGCTGTGATGGTCCAGGGAAAGCAAAATGCAAGGTTTCTTTTTGGTGATACCTTTTATTGGACTAAATATATAGTTTGGAGATATGTTAGACAAGCTTTTGGGCATAAAGTACCGTGGTTCAGGTCTGGGGCTCATTACAATTTACTTGCCTCTGCTGCTAATCCTTGTGTTCCACAGGTAATAACACCTACAGCCTCTTCTCTTTTTGAATAGGCTTATTTTTCTGCATAATTAGACTTACCTATAGCAACTGCTTTTGATCTGCACCTTATAGACTAACTGAATCAGGATATGCAAATACCATATGAATCCGGATTCAGTTAGTTTATAAGATATAACACTACCTGCCTTCAGGGCTAACTACCTCTCTCTAACTACTTCTGTCAACATCTTTGATCCACAAGCCAACTGTTCACTTTTCATTTGCATAATAGAGTTAAAGAAAAGAAATTTGCTACTTTTTTCCCAGACCTAAGGAAAGGCATTTCGTGCCTGAAACCTTGCCTAACATCTTTATCTACTATACAGTTGGTCCAATAAAAGATATTACCAAACAAATCATGATTCTCACTATTATTCCCTGGATAATCATGGCTACAACACCACTACAAAACTATCAAGAGCCTAGTCCTGTTGAAGTTAATGGGAGCTACAGATCTCAGGAAAACTTAACCAGACCTCAAGAGATCCCCATTTGCCTACTCTGTCCCACTGGACCATTCTCCTATCCCTCTATTGTAAAGGATCCCTCCTGCAGTGACAGAGTATACAAGATCTCACCAATTACTTGAAACCAGGCCACTTCTGTCAGTCATGTACACAGACACCCACAACACACAAAGCATACTGTGTGCAAAGTGCCTTGATTGCAGGAGTCTGGAAAACCTAGTCACCGAGGCCTTTATTTCAGCCCTTGGGCACAAAGCTGACTCTGGTAAATGTAGACTGTCCTAGCAAGGTAATATTTTCAATGAAAAAAACAAACTTACACTGGGGAGTTTAGTGGAGGAAGTTTAACACACAAAGAAATTACTGTTCCTTATAAAAAGCAACCAGTGCCAGAAAAGTCATTGCAATATGTGTAGGTGTAATTGCTACAATGATTATAAAGGACTAGAGGGAAGAGTAAGGAATAAAATCATGAAGGAAAGATATTAAGGCAAGTCATTTAGCTGCACTGCTCAAAACAGTAACTTAGCACCTGGGGAATGCTGATGCAAAGGTCATTACAAACACTTATTTTGCTGAAATGTAGTTTGTTGGCAGCAAGCCTCAGAAAACTATTGGCTTGATTTGCAGAAATGCTAGGGACTGACAATTCCCATCAAAGTTTAAGGGAAATGGCTGGCACTCCAGATCTCTGAAAACTGAATCATAAGTCCTCACAGCATAACAGCTATGAAGAGGCAATCTGAGTTAGTCCTGCCAATTGCAAAGAAACACCAGAAGCTGTACTGTTCATGCAGTGCAACAGAGACCAACTCTATCCCAGCAATAGACAACACTGACTGAGAACACAACATGCTAATGGATAGCCTGAGACATTTAATCAGGTGCAGGTGTAAAATCCATCTGTTGACATGAACCATAAATGATTGGCAAGCAACTAAGGAACAGATGGAAAGTCAGAAGCTAGTGTTATTTAATTAGGAATGTAGTGGCTGAGTAGTTGGGAAGTTAAGGAGGTTATAGACTGAATGACCAAACAGGGTACGCTGTTTTGACGTTTACTATGTGCATCTTGGAAGAGATTTTTTCAGTGAAGTGACTGAGGATGTGGACTATTTACAGACACTATCCTGATGCTGCTGGGTTTTCCTGCCAGATGCTGGGCAGCCTCAAAATGGGATGTTAGGGCACCTGGCTCCTTACATGATCAAGCCTCATGAACAAAAAACACTAAAGACAGAGGCTATGAGGTTCAAAAAGAATAAGCATAGTTAATTAAAATGGGGAGGGGGAGGGAGGGGGACAGGCTTCCACAAGTAAACCAAGGATTTAACATGCAAGCTGTTTGAATAAAGCAAAATTTTTAACACAAAATATTCCTTCTAAAATGGTCTGCAACCTAAATCTGAATAAAAATAAAGTAAAAAGTTCTTAAATGCACCATGAGGGTAGCGGCCTTTTTCCTAAATTGAGTAAGATTATTCGGATGCATCTTAAATTCAAAGGTGCCTTATATGTGAAGAAATATGGTAGCTACTGAGAACAGCTGACTTAGGTGACTCATAGTGGAATAAGGTCCATAAGTTCAAGTTCATACTGAATGTGCACTGTGAGAGTATATTAAAGTCCTTGCCACCCAACAGCAATTTGTTATACTGCATGAAATGAAACCCCTACCTGACAGGTGTTCTTGTAATAAAATCCTCCTCATGACTGGCATCTTTATATGGAACATGAGAAGCAAGAGCAAAAACTGAATGAGTATAAAAACATTCCACATACTGAAGGGACCTCAGCCTTGTACAAGAAAAAGATCACCAAATAACTCCACTTTAATTCATCACTGGGATATATTATGATTCCTAGGTGTATCACTTGCAAGACTAAAATCTACATCTAAAATGGTAAAGCAACAGTGGGCACTAAGATGCACCTGAATGTGCCCACCTTTATAAAACAAGCTTAGAAATGAATGATTTCCAACACTACCCCACTGTCCATCCCTCTCCAGTCCTTTAGGTATATCAGCAATACACGTATAGCTTAAACACAAGAAACTGATGCCCTTAAAATCTTCCTTAGAACTTCATCCATTTTCCATATATTTGCACCCCCTCCAAAGATAACTACAACATCAGCAATTGTCTAGATACCACCATAAGAATAAACTAGGACTTGGCTCATATCTACATACAAACACCAACACAGCACAGACAGAGTGACCACTTTATGTAGTTGTGTTTGGCCTTACACCCCTGGCAAGTCAGTCCCTTGAGCTGGCATAACTTTCTGGCCCAAAAAAGAGGGACAAATTTAAAAAAATGCATACAAGTGAATATTTTGAGGATCCCATTGTCTTGTTCTCTGTGGACTCCTTGTTAACACAAACACAACCATATATTCATCTGGTAGCAAAAAAGTTCAAGGAATCTACAATTCATCATTGCCCACATGCAACCCTGCAACCCCCTGTATAAAGAGTCCTTTTTAGCTTTAAAGCTTATTTATTTTTGTTTAGCTTACAGCTGTTGTTTTAACCTCAAATGAAGCCCTTAAACTGAGAAAGATTGTTCTTGGGGGTCACCAATTCAACTAAACTGTTTTCTAAACATACCTTTAGTTAAACCTACACAATTCCCCATGTAGATCAAACCAAAAAGACGTTCTCAACAGGATACTCAGTCTTCTCAAACATACTCCTTTTCAAATCAGGTTTCTGTGAACCTGTATCGCAAACCCAGAGTGACACAGAAATGACAAGATTGGCATTATGGTTTTTTTTAGCAACATGAATAAAGCTCAGACTTTTGCCTCAAGGTTTTAGGCTCCTACATTTGAGCCAAAACAGAATATCCCTTCGTGGTAGAAAACCTATTATGCATAGCTGAACAATTCTGATTCTACTAGCCAGATCATACCAATAAGTTCATATCACATCGCCTCTTCTGATAAAAAGTTAATGGCATTTTTATAGCAATTATAAACAAAGTTCTCCCCATTAAAATGTTTGGCTCTATTTTTAGTTATCATGTTGCTTGTGTTTTTTATAATCTCACCAAAGTAATGAGCTAGACATTAGAAAACCCAAAACACACATTTTTAAATACATGACTATTCTCCTTCATTCTCATTTTGGACTGCACAAGGGAGTAGATAAAACTTTGCTAATCATGATCTGATGGTCTACACTTACCTTCACAATCAGGCTCCGGTGCTCTTCAGACTGACTGAAGTTGGTGCCCATTTCAGATATGCTCATTCTTCCTTCCTCACACAGACGCATCCAGTTCTGATACTCCTCACGCTCTGGAAGTCTCTCCCAAAATGTTTTGAAGACCTCCCATACTGCTTCCTGGCACACTGTAGGAACAAAAAATATCTGGAATTAAAACAATGTGGAGGGTTTTTGTGATGTGAGTAGCTATGATTCTGTCGCATGTATATGTATGTAGGCAGATGGACTTCATACAAGTGGACAAGGCTCTGAGGAATTCAATATGGAGGATTTTATGGATTAAAACATCATCTCTCTTGAAATGGGAGGTGTTGAATGGTTAGGCTGAAAACATGCTTTGTCCTGTGTCTTGAGAATACACAACATAAATACATGAGAAAAAAAAGATGGAAATATATAATGTTCCCACTAATACCAATTCCAAATATTCAAAAATCATTAGGTAGACCCCAAATACCAATTATAGTCTAAAATGATATCTATTGGACTATTCTGGTTTCCAAGATTTTAAGATTCATATTTGCAAGATTTTAACCCCAAGCAAGTTGAGAGTCTGAGTTTAAAGAAAGCTAAGATTTCTGCACAATGAGTTCAGAAGCAAGGAAACATTGTGGAAGCAACATGCACCACAAGAAGGAGTAATGCTGCCCATCTTGGGTCCTCTTTAGAAAATGTTAATAAAATCATGCACAGTTGTTAGCTGTTCCTTCAACATAGTCTTCTCTCCAAAAGTTCCACAGGTAGGAAGTTGCACTTTCCATAGAGTTGCTGAAAACATGCCATGAAAAAAACAGATTTCTAAAACCAGAAACATTTTTATAAAACATTCTTTATGTCTACAAAAAATTTTAGGGAAATTATTCATGAAAAATTCACTTGTTGCCTCTTTTTCAACATAATTTTTTCTCCATTTATGTTTTCTAGTTTTTGCATTGCCAGGCTTTGGTTGATCAGTTTTATTATGTTCTTCAGCATAGAAATTTTAATTCTAATTGAAAAGTTAAAAAATAAATACATCTCTCAATCAAATGACTCTATAGAAAATTAAGATTTGGTCTGTTTTATAATAAGTATGAGTACAAATGCATTCAAATGACTACGCAGGATATTAGGAGATAGCATCATATTGCAAGAAGCACTACATACTGGTCAAGAGATGAGAATACCACTAAGAAACGGGTTGACCTAAATTCAATTCCGTTTCATCACCAAATTCCTGTGTGACCTTGCAAAGGTCATAGAATCATAGAAGTAGGGTCGGAAGGGACCTTGTAGATCTTCAAGTCTGACCCCCTGCCTGGGCAGGAGAAAAACTGGGCTCAAATGACTCCAGCCAGGTAGGCATCAAGCCTCTTCTTAAAGAGGTCCAGTTAGCCCTGCCAACCGTGACCTCGCATTGTTGGCCCATGTTCATTTTGGAGTCAATAATGACTCCAAGATCCCTTTCTACCTCCGTGCTCTCAAGAAGGGAGTTTTCCATCTTATAAGTGTGCTGCTGGTTACTACTGCCCAAGTCCAGCACCCTGCCCTTGTCAGTATTGAAACGCATCCTGTTTTTGTTAGCCCACCCCTGCATATATATATATATCCTCTTGCATCTCACTCCTTCAGCTGTGAACTCAAGGTGGCAGCCAGCCAACTTCATGGGCAGGTCACAGGGCCAGTTGCTATTTTCATGTATTTATCATAGCAAGACCTCCCCATGCCTCTGAATGGCCAAGAGATCATAGTGGCCATGCCCCCTGCCGCTGATTAGTGGAGAGGGCTGTCCAGCATGCAGCCTGGCCCTTCATTGCTGACTGGAGAGGGGCAGAGCTGCATGGCAGACAGCCCTCTCAGCCAATCAGCGGCAAGGGGCAGTGATGACAGCCATCTTGCCTACGTGCCTTCATGCCAGCAGTCCCTTTCATGCTGGGCTGTGCAGCCGAGGGGACTACTGGCTCCTACTAGGGAGCTAGTGTTTTATTTTTAGCAATTTTTTTCCCCCGCAGATTTTGCAGACATTGCCCGATTTTGCAATTTCTGCAAAATCAAAAACACAATTTGAGTAGGTTCCTACAAATGGCACGTAATGCACTTTTGTTCTTTTTAGTGGTGTTGTAAAGATAAATCCATTCATGCTTGTGGGGTGTTCACAATACTGCAGTAATGGAGACTACAAAATACCAAAGAAACAGATGAGGTCACTTCAAGTCATAGCCGCTTTGACAAGAACAGGCACGCTACACTCAATGTCTGACCCAAATCCCAGCTCCAGAATAGGTATTTTCTACCTTCATATTTCTACTCTAAGATTTCTGTGGAAGTAATTCACCTTCACTTCCTCACCTGTTGTTCTGCTAAAGAGCCTGCTTTTCTGCTGTGGGTGAAGCTGTCACTTGGGGCTAATTTTAAAATGTGAGGACATACACCCAGAGGACACAAATTGACTGAAGTGCTGTGGCGAACATAGGCAAGAAAAAAATTATAACAGGCATTGAAATTTACCAGAACTATAGGTTTGTAAAGAGCAGATTTCTAGAAGTTGGGTCATGAACACAATTCTTTTGAACTCAGCTATGCAACTGCAATACTGGAATTAACCTTCTGTTGATGACTATTGAAAAGAAAGCCCTGGATGGAGAAATGGCCACATGATATACCCAACTCTAGCATTACTGTGTATTTGTATTTACAAGATGCTGAATGAATATGACTTTGAACCGTAAACTGGGAAGATTTGTGACTTCAGGGTCAAATTCTCCTCCTGTACTCAGTAGATGCTCTAACTACTCTCAGAGCAGCTGGTTACATACTGCACAAACCTTTCTGACAATCTATTTCTTCATTAGCTTGACAGTATAGCTTGGCATAGGAATGTTTTACTTTTAGTTAGAAGTGCACATATCCCCAGTTGACAACCACTGGTCTAGAGAATCATGGAAATGCCTGAATCTAGCCTCAGATCCAGAAGTTTTCCTCCAGTAACCCTGAAAACAAAATTCTTTAATTTCCCCCAAAGTCATTTGTGTCTAGTTCTGGGAACACAAGATCTTCCCCAGTGCTCTGCAAGAGCCACCATACTCCAATTCCAGATGACTGAAGTGAGTTTTCAACAAGCTGTAATTAAGTAGCGGAACAGATATAAGCTGCAGTGCAACTGCCTTTTTTCTTGTAAATCTTTGCAGAGGCCCTGTCTAATCCTACACAGGTTCCAAACAGCAACAGACAATGGACTGGCTTCCCAGGTGCAAGCAATAATTAGCAGTAATAATCCGAGGCAAATTTCTTTAATGCTCTTAAATATGTTTAATCTCATTTTTAAAATGAAATGTGATGAGACAGTGTCTCCCCCTAAATACAAGCTGCTGCTGCTGCCTGCACACTTGTGCCAATCTGCTCCAGTTAGATTAAGGATTTGTTCCATGTCTTTTTCAGATGGCATTAGCCACCCAACCAAAATCTCAAACGCTCTGCACCATCTGCAGGTTCTCATTCCACTAACCTCACCTGAGCTGGAAGACAAAAACATGGTTGCATATTTTCAGAGAAGGAAGGAGGCAGCACAGGGAGCTAATTCTACATTCTGTTATATCATCTTCATCACAACCAGTGCTACACAGGAGTAACCCTTGGAAGAATTTCACCTGCTGTATTTGGAAAACAGCATTGCCTATTGTTATTTGATCTGCATTAATTCACACATCTTTTGAAATGGACAGCAGCACTTGAAAACTGGAGATCTGATGAGGGAACTTACTAGGGAATTTCTAGCTCTTTAATAGTTTAATAGGAATTAATTCATGTAAGGACAATAGGAGGGGGGAAAAAAATCTCAGACAAGCTTGTCCTGTCATTTCCGTTGATGTTTGCTCTATTGCTATTAGCTTTCCCCAGGAGCTACACAACGTGTGTGCTGGCTGCCAAATGAAATGACAAGTCATTCTGCCACCTCTGTTCATACTGAGCTCACCCTGCCAGTTGCTCTATTTACTTCAATGTGCCAGCTTGCAAACTACTGGGATCCATGGTGCGATGCAGAACATGGCCCTGTGGTATTCCTTCAGAAACTTATCCCCAGGCATGGCACTTTTGCCCTTGTGCAACTCAGAAGTGAACGCAGAGCATTGCCAAGATGTTAAAACTCCCCAGGGACCTCCTCTACCTTTATGGAAAATATTTTAAAAGTAATTTAGGGCTGGCCTAAGGTGTACAATTTACCACCCCAGATACTGAAGCCATGCTTACATGAAAAAAACAGCACAGCCTGGAGCAGTACTAGTTTTCCTACACTGACCCAGGTCAAGCCGACATGCCCTGTTCTAGAGGAACGCACCTTATTTGAACAAAATGATGATCTCTTTACAACCAATATTAAGGGGAATCTGTTCCGAGGGTGGCTTTAATGGTGGACACTGCCTCCTGAGACCTGACATAGCCCAAACTGATGTATGCTTGTGCTACAGGCTGCTGTAGCAATATCACTCCACTGTGAGTTCTGGTATAAGAAGTCTAGCCATAGTAGCAGTATAGGCTGCACAGGCTAGAAATATAAAGCAAAGATCTAGGCAAACATAAATGTATAAGGCAACAGTCTTTACCACTAAACCAAGAGGTTTTGTGGGTTTGGGGCATACAGAGAAAAAGGCAACATTATGAGAACATTACAGATTTAGAGTACACTGGCAGAAGCCAGGCAGGTCATAATTAAAACTGAAATATCCTTGTTCCCATGCTTGTGGGTAGGCAACCATAACAGGATGTTTTGAGGACAATGGATAGGTGCTACCTTGGCATTTTTCATGTTTTAACTGTCTCTCAGACCAGGCCTGCCAATGCTGACAAACAACGCTACATTTGGGGGCAGAAAGTTAGGCATGTAACATTTACCTCTGCTGAGAGCCAGTGGGTGAGTGCTGTTTGGAGGAGAGGACTGGGAAAACATTTAATAATTAGCAAAAGGAGAGAAGCTAACCTTTGTGACTAGGAATACATACTTTGTATGCCTAACACCCCTGTTACTTTAATGCAGGTGTTGATATATTTCACCCTTGATTTTGTTAGTTCATTTTTATCCGTAAAAGGAAAAACAACAGACCCCCTTCTGGTGAGATGTTGGATAGAGGACAGCATGGGAGTAGGATAGCATCTTTGAAAAAGGAGAGTCACAGGATTTTAGGGTTTTTCTCTTCACTAGAAAAGGGCATGCATTTACCTTGAGTAGGCAGCTTCTGTTCTTAAAGCTTGCCAACTTGATTGCACTGTTGGACTGTGGCTGTCACTCGTGTCCTCTCCCCCTCCCCACCCCGTGAAAGAGGGAAGGTGAAGAAGGGCTACACTACAGGAGGAGCCCCCAGAACCATTCTGGACAATTCCTAGGGCCACCTTTGAAGAATGCTCCAGGACTCCAATTCTTCTGACTTTTAAATAGTTCCAAATCCATGCTGGCTAAGCCCTGCTGCTCAGTGTGGAGTGCAGAGGGAAAGTCCTACCCATAGGCAGATCTAGAATACTAAAAAGGAGGGTGTAAATTGTGTGGTGCATCATTCTTCTAACACAATTTTCTTCCAGGTAAAAAGAAACTAGAAGCTTTACTAATATGGGGCCTATGGCTATACTATTCAGTTTAAGATGGAAGCAAAACAAAGATAACTTTATTGGAATGTGCATTAATTTGCTATATCATACATTATATATTAAAAACCACAAACTAGGAAAATACTTTAAAATGTTCTCTCTCTAGATCTGTTGTCATTAGAATTAAATGTGCATCTCTCTTAGATTCTTGCCAGGGAATCTAAAGTTCCACTAAAAGTTATTTCCCCACCTGCATGAATGTTTCCACACCGGAGTTAATGCTTCTAGCTAAAGTTAAAAACAATCTGAAGGGCTGTAAAGTAGAAGCTACATTACCAGGAGCAATTTACAGACAGAAGAATTTCAGAAGAAAGAATAGCTGACTTAGTGGAATATTAAGACCACTACAAAACGACAGATGGTCATTAACACTCTGGCATGAAGAGTTTAGTAGGAATCAGGGAGATGATAATAAACTATTACATCAAGCGATTCTCTTAGTGCTGCCTGAATAGAAATGCCACAGCCAGGCAGTTAGTTTTAAACTTTGGGTGGACGAAAAATCAAAGGGAGGTACAACTGCATCACTCACCACTGCATCCACCCTTGTTCCTACCCTCCCCTTCTCTGGACTGGTTAGCTCTCAGCCCTAATAGTGGCTAAATACTGCACATGTTCATAAGCTGGGTAGATCAGCTGGCTTGCACCTTGCTCTTCATTTGTTCATGGTCTGACTCTGGGGCCATGTCTACACTTACCCTATTCCATTGCCAAAGTTCTGGAGACAGACACCAGCCACTACCCCCCATGCTGCCAGAGTGTTGCACACTCAGGCAGCTCCTGGCAGCTATATGCAGCTCCATTCAGCAGCTGTACCAGTTGAGTGTGAAGGGTATGCTGGAAGGCACACGCTACTAAATGGACTCTGGCAGTCAACAGAATGCATGAGTATCTACATGCATCTTCAGCCAGCTATTGGGCACTAAACAGAAGCATCACTCCACTTGGCTGAGGGGAAGTAACTATTCTGCCACCAGAGAGGGGTTTTGTGTGTAAACATAATTCAGCTATTTAGCTGAAGCACCGTTACACTATTGGGAAAATTGTGTAGGCTAGACCAAACCTGGGTCTATCATCTGGGCTCTACAGTCAACAAGTCAAAATTCAGTCTGAGCTATTCATTCATTAATTTTCACAGTTCATAGTAGCTGCCTTCCATGAAACTCTAGTGTGATGCCAGGATATTCAACTTTCTGTCATAAAGAGGCCTTACAGAGACTTGTATTAGCTGGCAAGTATGCCACTGCAACACTAACTGCTTTCCTCATCCTTGTGTGCTATGGATTTCCTATCAAAACACTTACCCCATTTCCTAAAGAAGTTATCGCCCTCTTTACCAGAGGCCACACTCTGCCCTCAGAGGTGCATACTCACCTCCGGAGGGCTCCAGCAGAATTTATCTACATGTATGCTAGAGGAGGTTTTGGAACAAAACAAACAGGAGACATGAACTGGCACTTTAATTCATTCAGCCCTCCAACAAGGAGTGGTTAACAGATGCTTAATCATCACAACCAATTAAACTAGAAAAATGAATGGAAGCATAAAACAAGTGTAGACAACTGCGGTGCTCTGTGTTTAAATATTTCACAAAATAAATTAGTTTACAAACTGTGGGGGGAGAACCATAATAGAATGGGAGTTCTCCTCATTAAGTGTTTAAATTGCATTAATATGCCTTTTGAGAATATTCCTAAGAGAATAGCTGAGGTGGAATGAGCCCAGATGGAAAGGATATCAATCTAGTACATATAAGCTGATCATTTGGTTCTACTTATTTAGTTTTATTAAGGCCTTTCCATTTTGTCCAACATGTACATACCTAACACAAACCCTAAACAGAATCCTAGGATTCTGACCCTTGCCTAAGCCCCAGCAAACTCTCAGTGAAATCTATGGAAGCTGTAGATAGTGAGTTGCTCTGAGCTGAGCCCCTCAGTAGTCAGTCCCTTGAAAACAGCAGCTGCTGTTCATGCATTGCAAATACCTTTCAAACTGCAGCCTTTCAGCCCTTCCATATTCTCCTTTCCTAGCATGCTACTTCTTCTAGTTCATATAAGATCTGAACACCACATAAGTGTTAAATCCTCATAATACTACTTTGAGGTAGGGGAAGTACTATTATCCCCATTTTACAGAAGGATAACTGTTGAGAAGTCAGTGGAAGCGATGCATATTGAACACACATCTTTGGATGGTCCTGCTTTGAGCTGGGAGCTGGACTAGAAGACCACATGAGGTCCCATTCAATCCAGTGCCTTAACTTCAAGATTCCTCCCCTTCCAACCACTTGTTGAATTCCTACAGACACTGATGGGAATCTTATACATGCATCTGAAGGAATCCACGCCCATAAAACTAGTAGGACTCCACTGTGTCATCGTTCACACTTTTGTTCAAATTAAAGCCACACCTGAGTGCATTGAGCAGCTCAGAAAAGAGAACTTTGCTGATGACAAATCAATGCACTAAGTCAAAACACAATATCATAAAGTCTGCTCACAGCTCAAGATCTTTGAAGGCAACCTTCTCCACAAATGACATTCTGAAAGGCAATTCCTAACACCCTGAAAACCACAGTACAGCAAAATAAAAACGGAGTAACATTCAGCTACAGCCACATAGACAGATATTACTCAAATACAAGGTTACATACATGAAAAAATGCTTGTTATCTACTACTACAGCCCTTGTTCAGGCTGTGTCTTGGAAAAAATTGTACTGGGCCATCCTGGGGCTACTCCATCAGTGAGTTCCATGTCTGGTGGCATTTGCAGGACCATACCTTACAGGACATGGGATCTGGGATCAGCACTCTACTCACCATCAGAAAATGGTAAAAACATCACACAATCAAGACCAGTCTTTCCAGGCAGATAACAGAGAGCCCAGTAAGCTCCTATGCAAAACAGCTAGCAGGACAGCCTTCATCCACACCTAGCAGGGCCAATGACTAACTCAAGAGAGATACCATAAAATATTATGAGAATAAACACCTCCTTCTTCTCTAGCACCTTCTAGCCAAAGAACTCAAATCCCCTTACAAACCTTAATGAATAAGGCTGTAAAGCACTCTTGCCTCTACCCCCAAGGGGCATGGAGTGGATGTGACATGATCGCAGGGCCAGGAAAGGAAACCAAGTAGCCTGCCCCATTGTCTCCCTCAAATATGCAGCATGTAGTTACATTTCATTTCATCCTAAAGAAATGCTTCAGAAATCCCCTCACATAGTCCTGAAATATCATCATCCCCTGGCTAGAGTCTTGCAGCCAGATGGACAACCAGCACGCAGGAGAAGGAGAAAACAGAAATGTTGACCAAAGACACTAGTGTAAACTTCTGCTCTAATGAACAGGCTCTTATTACCCACATTGTGCAGATAGGACCTCAAATTTAAAGGTTAAACCAGAAAGTTGCACACTCTGTCTAACCGTGTGAAAATTAATCAATCTGCTTTTGTAAAGCAGGAGGCTGAAGCCGTGGGATTTTAACCAATCAAATATGATGCTTGCACTCAAAAAAAACCCCATGATGTCCAGTTTTCCAGGAAAAATAAAAGAAATTCTTTAGAAGGAGAAAAGTTTCTGTTTAAAATTTCCTTTCCAACAGGCTGCACTGTTTTTCTGAGAACTGCTCCCTAAGATTTGCTATACCTCAAATTTTACCACTGAAACCTACTCAGAACTACTCACAATGTGCCGCCACTCATCTGCACCAACTACCATAAATAGTCTGCTTTATTATGAGCAGGTGGCTTTATCTTTCTACAGAGAAAGTGTCACTTTTAAACTAACATGTTTCATTCCATGCACAGGGATTTGTGAGGTTAACAGAAGGAACAGCACATGACAGTGCTGGAAACCTATTAGGGGAGTGCGATAACTTGCTAGTCATCTGTGTATATGGACAGTACCTAAATTTAATCCTTGCTTAATCCTATTAGTACTTCTTAAGATTGAATCATGCACAATGAGTAGCAGTATTGAATCAGACAGTATTCCATACTGAGGCTGCACAATGCCAACATCTTCTCTCACTGCTTCTGCAGAAGCAAATATATCAAATGCAACTGTTTGTGCCTCAGGACTGTAGTAATAAAAACAATGACTCACGCTTCTAGCAGCATCTTTGATCAGAGATTGAACTAATTCTTGCCAAACAAATCAGTACACCCAGAGGGATAATTCTAGCTACTGCTGAATTGCATCCAATAATGGGGTGGGATGTGGCAGCCCCTAAACAGCACACACCAAGAATTCAGGATGCATTTTGCAATGATAATAGCATCAGTATGTCTAGGCCACAAAAGAAATGTACATTCTTAAACTGAGTGGGTTAACCCAAGTTAGCTAGCTCAGATTAAGAGAGCAGTGAAGACATGGCACTAGTAGCATAACTAAGGTGGAGTAAACAGGACATAACTCAGAGGGTGTACCAGAATGGCAGCCCTCAGGGGGCCCACACCACAGTGTTTGGCCTCTGCTTTTTGGCCACTGTTTTGGAGGCACTCGGCAGAGATACTGTTGAGTGTGCCACTCTCTGTTTCTGTCCACATTTAATTTAAGCCTTACTCTTAAGGTTGGTGCACAGTTTGAGCTCAGTTGCAAGATCCCCTATGGGAGGGGTAGGCAAAATCTGGCCTGCTTGCCAAATCCAGCCCACCAGGCCATTCTATTCAGCCCATGGAGCCCCTAAAAATTTAGAAAACGTATATTTATTTGCCCCTGGCTGCCTGTCAAAGCTGATGGGAGACAGAAGCAGTAAGACCCAGGGGGAGCCGCCAGCAGGATTAAGCAGCCAGAGCAGCGGCAAAGCCCCCCATTCTAAGCCCCAGGCAGAAGCCTCTACCTAGCAGGAACTTCTGAAGGCTTCTGGCCTGGGACTGTTCCTACCTCCCTGAGCCAAGGGAAATACAGATGGCAGGGTGGGGGTGTTTGCCCCAGTCCTCAGGACCCGCTGGGTGGCTCCTATGGTCCCACTGCTGAAGCTGGGAACCACATGGTGCCGGCTGGCAGGAAGGGAGAGGGAGGAGGGGGAATTGGCTGCAGCAGGTGGGGAGAAGGGGTAGCGAGCCAATGCGGGGAGCACAGCAACAACGAGGTGGGAGCATGGGGCCTATGCTGGTGCACCAGGGACAATGCAGGCAGGCCCAGAGCAGGGCAGCAGGAGAGTGCGGCCAGGTTGGCAGGGGCTCTGTGAAGCCAGGCTGGCTCTCTCCTCTCCCTGCTTAAGCAGCACAGCCCAGCTCCACAGAGCCTCTGCCAGCCTGGACCCTGCACAACTGCCGCCCAACTCTGGCCTTTGTTGGCACTGACCCCGGTACCCTGGCACAGGCCTCATGCTTCTGCCTGGCTGTCACTGCACACCGCTTGCTGCCCCTTCCCCCACCTGCCGCAACCATTTCCCCACTTGCCCCTCCCCCCCGACCCAGTCTGCCAGCCATTCCAGCACCATGTAGTTCCCAGAAGAAGTGCCAGAACCACAGGAGCAGCTGGAATGTGGTGCCAGAGCAACTGAGGGAAGGGGGGGTGGGAACAGGGAAGTGCCAGGAGAAGGGCAGAAGGGGCAGATGGGGGCAAGTGGCAGCGACTGGAGCATGGGGCCCATGCCAGAGCCCTGGAGCCAAAAGCAGCAGAAGTACAGAAGCAGCAGAAGTACAGGGGCAAACCCCCCCTCCACTCAAGCCACAGCCCTCCCCAGCCACCCTGCTGCCCCCACATACACCCTCCATTCCCCACAACCATACACCCCCCACAAAAAAAATCACACACACACCCTTCCCCACACTCCACATACCCACAAACCAATGCACATCCTCCCACCCACACCCTCCTGCAATATACAAGAGTAAGACTTCAGTATAATAGCTTAAAATATCACCTCTAATTATACTACATGTTAATCAGGACAAAAACATTGTTTGAAATGAAATTAATGAATGCTGTAATACATTTGATTTTTAGAATATAATTTGGCATTTTTCTGGTTCAGAAAAACCCCTTACTTTTGGAAGTAATTCTGGGGAGGCAAGGGGAGGGGCAAAGGGGTGGCAAAGGTCAGGGGTTAGAGGGCGGGACTTCTGGTCCCAAGATGGCGACCAGTGGGGCACCTGTCAAGGGGCAGGACTACCCATGTGGCCCTTGATGGCTTGCCAAAACATTTGCCCACCCCTGCCCTGTAGGTTCACCCAAGATAAAAATAAAGCCCAAGTTGCCTTGTTTTAATTGCTTTTTTAAACCAAGTTAGTTCTCTCCAGTTCCCTCATCTAAGTTGAGATCACACCTACTTCTGCACTGTAATCAAACAGCATGTCTGTCGGTGTAAAGGTACATCTCCTGGGGGAAAGTTTTTGCAGCACATGCTGAGGCCTAAGACCTAAGGTGAAGGGGAGGCTGACTGAGTGTCTCCATCACGAACCCAAAAGATGGTGGTTTGTGTAAAAAGCCGGCACAAAAATTTTCTTGGGGAAAACCATGAGGAACAGAACTCAGTCAAAGTAAAACATGCATCAATGTATTTACTAAATTAGCATTTTATGTTTGGCTGAAATACCTTTTGTGACATTTGATTTACCAAATGATTAGCCAGATAAGTGCTAGACATTATTATTTTACAGTAAGGCTAACTTGTTTTTTAAAACCTGCTCCTGTCCATCTTTAGCTAAGGTTTGAGTTATCCCATTGAAACTTCAGTCTTAATTCTGATTGGGAGAGTCATGAGACAGGCTCAGAGGAAGCAGACACAGGTATATTTGGAGTCCTTTGGGAAAAAAAAGAGGATTGTTTCAAAAGAGCAAAAGTTGTAACACTCTTATGTAGCAAAATGTTGACCAGAGATGAATTAGTGTTGCTTTTGCTACATTTGTATTATTCTCAGCTCTTTCACACATAACAACTGCTATGGTTTTGAAATGTTCCCCCTTTGAAAAGGTTTCAAATGTACCTGCGTCCACACCAATAATGTTATTATGCTTTTGGTTCAATAATGAGTAGCAGTTTTGAAGTAATTTCATCATTACATTCCTTCATCACGGAGTCCCAACTCAAAATCCAAAATCTTAAATCAACTTTTTCAGCACCTGTTACAGAAAGCCCTGGAACTGAACCAACCCACACTTGGGAACTAAGGAGATTGAGATCCAGATCCAAATGTTTATAGCTCAGTCCTATCCCCGAGATAATCAAAGCTACTGGCCATAGATACAGAATACTGTTTGGATTCATTCCCCTTAAGAGATATTTTTCTTTCTTTCCTATGCACTACAATAAAAATAGCTTTCATCTAAACCTACAGTGTGAACTTTTATACCAAAACATAGCCTAACCCCTTAATGTGTGAACTATATTTGGGACAATGTACCTTAAGCACAGGCTTGTGAACACCATCTTGACTGGAAGATTCTACCCACCTTAGCCACCAGCATAGTCACATTAAAAGAAGTGTCCATCCATGGGAATAAACTCTTACTTTTCCATGGTAATATAGGACCAGATTGTGTTTGGCTCTGTACAAGAGGGAAATGCACAAAGAAATGCAAATCTCAAACATCCCAAAGAGAGAAATAAGGAAATATAATACTGATGAACCAATGGCAGAATCTCTCTCTATGTACCCTAGAGGTACTGCAGGAGGCGCAGCAATGCAGGTTTCTCAATACTGATGTGAAATAACATGTCCAATGGTTGGTCAGATGGTGTTTTTAATGCTAACCTATTGCTTAATGTTCACAATGACATAAGCCACTTTGCAATTTAGATGTGTGATAATTGACTGTCTCAGAAGAACTGGGATAGATTTCTTCTGGACCTGTCACTACGCTATGTGACCTCGAAAGAGTCCCTTCATTTGTATATGTCTCTCTCCCACTGTGTATCATATATTTTTAGAATATAAGAGACTTGGGGCAATGACTGGCTCTGGCTGAGGAGTTGAAAAGCACCTAGTACAATGACTTGGGTAATACAGTCTTAGTTGGGACCTCTAACTGCTGCTACAACTCTATAATAAATTTGGAAGAATGAAAGACAATATTTTATTTAAGTAGAAAGAATTCTGGTTTTCTGGATGCACCTTTCAATTTTCCTATTAATTTTTCCTGTTTATTTGTACATTTTAGCACCTGGTGGTATTCTGTAGCTGCACGATGGTTCCTCAGTTTACCAGGTTTCACATTAAATGTCATATGCTGTGCACTTTCTCATGAAAAGTAACAGAATTTTTGCTTTAAAAATATCCATGCAGTTATATAGCCTCAAGAAAGAAGCACTCATTTTACAGCCTATGATAAAAATGCCTATAAGTCAGTCTAATTCAAGTGGACATAACCTCATAGGACCGAGAAAACTTAAGAGAAGCCAGTCAATCCAGGAGCCATAGATAAATAAGTAGACTCCCACTTGTTTCCTTTTAAAGCACATCCAGATACTGTGAACTCAACCTGGGTCACACTTATTTTTTAGTAATTTTTTTTAAATGCACAGTTATGCTATAATAAGGGACGTTTTCCCTCTGTAGTTGCCATACTGGCATTGATCACAGGCAGTGAGCATCATGTGATTTATCCAAGATAATAATTAGAACATACAATGCAATTCATTTTTTAAAAACCCAGTAAACAGCTTTGGATGGATGTACACCAAAAATTCATCAACCTGGGTTCACTCAACAGCTCTAGATCCACTCTTCCTCCTAGGGCAACAACAGGAACTTTCCTATTTCACAGATGGAGCAGAAGAATGCCCCTTATGCAGAAAAGGCCTGTCCAATGAGTAGGAGTCTATGTAAAATTCTGGGGGGGGAGGGGGAGACTTACCAATTTTTGTGGGTTGATCACAGCCTAAAGCTCTAATTCTGAAGTTATTTCACAGTGGCCCTGCCCCCCAGCAGTGATTGGCAGAGAGGCCCTGGGGGGGCGAGGAGGGGTAAGGAGGCAGCCACCATCTTGCCTGCTGCCCTTCGTGCCACCCCACCAGCCAGCACCTTCCCCATCCAGCAGCAAAAATAACTGGCTCCCACTGGGAATCCAGTATTTTATGTTTATTAATTTTTCATTTGTTAGTGGTGATCTTGCAAATATCACAGACAATCCTGGATTTCTCTGTTTCCAGGAGATCTCCAAAACTGCTAAATCGGATCCCTACCAATGACACTCATAGTCAGAGGAAAAACTCACTGACTACAATGAACTTTGGACAAGGACAAAGACCTTGAAAAGTCACGGTTTTCTTTCCAGGTTACCTGTGAAATTTGTATTGGATTCAGGTCAGATATTATTAGGGAAAGGTGGACACAAGTAGTATGTATTGGCCATGACCACTAAACTTGTCTTTGTGAATTAACTAGTATGCATTAAGTGTCCTAGCTACATACATAGTTATTTTGGAGAGAGACTGCTATGGCAGAGCACAGAAAAATAAAGGGAATAAAATAAAAAGTAAAGAGATAGAAATCCTTAAAGAAGCTTCCTTCCTTCCTCTTTAAAAAAGGACAGCTGTCTTCAGACCCAGATGTAAACAAGAAGGAAACTCATGTACCCTAATCTGAATTTCTTACAGTAGCAATACTGTAGCATGATCTGAATAGACAGACTATTTTATTTATGCTACAGAAATCAGCACCCCATTGTTCAAAGATGCCATTTGTGTTTTTGTGCATTTCATGCAGGATCTTTGGCACATGCCTTGGCCTCAGAAACTTTATTGAGAGAAAGAGGTTTCCATCAGAGTCTTGAACATCCATTTTAAACAAATACTTTCAGTGTTATTGCCACTTTATGACCTGGCACCAAAGGTTTGGCCTTTGTATATAAACTCCCCCTCCTCCGCACCCCAACACCCCACCACCCAAAAAACACAGAGATAGCAGTTTGAACAAACAGCAATGATCAAATGTACCATGTTCAAGACATGATGTCTATAGCTCAACTGATTAAAGATCTCTCTGTTCATTCTATTTCATACACATTTTAATGCCTCTCTCCATTCTGTCAGTACAAAAAACATGTAAGACGAGCTACAGGATTCACCATCTAGCCAAACCTGTGCAGAATGGTTGTTCTTCAGGCCCTCCAGAAAATTGGCTATCCAAGCACACATGGAAGAACTCAGGGATTGAGATATTTACAGGAGAAATGTTTTTAGTTTGCATGTGGTTGTTAGCTCAGCCTTAATTTATTATCCATTAAGCATCTGACAGTTGTAACCCCCAATTACCGAAAGCAATGCTTCGTAGCAGTGTCACAGCTTCTCTGTGCTGACTTACCTCTGAGTCTGAAGTATTTTAGATGGTTGGCAATAGCTTCCTCAACTGTCTCATCAGGACATATTTTAACTCCACTGGGAAACATGATGGACCTCTTCCTTCGAAGCAATGAATGTCGGTTGAGTTGTTCCATTTCTGAGAAGTCAGCAAGTCTTTTAGACTCAAGGGACAGGGAGGGACTTCCTAATCGCCAGCCATTGCTCTGAGGTGTTGGTGCAGCATCCTTCACCTGGGCTTTTTCTGCAGTTGGATAAGCTTCTGCTGAAAAATTAAATCCTATGTAAGCATTGCAACTGAGATGGATACACCCTGATCTTTGGGCAATACAAACAGCAGTCATCGACTCAAGTCATCCATTGACTCCTGGGCAAAGTTTTAACTAAGGACCTTAGAATTTGGACAAAAAGGCCACGTTCTTTGGATATTCGTGTATTTATTTTTTTTAAAAAGCGGCCAAATTCTCTTCTCAGGTGCACCTTGCTATTTACAGAGGAAGTTGCATCTGTCTCTCTTATTCATTTCAGCTGCTTGGCAAACCTCCCTCTGATCAAGGGAATGTATGTTGTTTGGGTCATCCAGCAATTGGTCTCATACAACCACAACCCAAAAGCTTAATTCAAGATGACCTCAATATTTTACCTTCAAAAACAAAACTGTTCTATGGTTTGAATGTACACCAACCTTGTGAATTTAGCACTGGCAATGTGGAATATGATGCATCACCTATCTTGGAGTTCAAGACCCTTCTTGACGCACAAGACGGGACAAGCCTCAGCACTTTAAGTGTCCCTCAGACTACTGTCCCAACCCTGCTCCTCTCTGGACCTGGACAGACCACTTCTAATTTACTTCTGAGAGACCACAGAGCCACAAAAAGCTATCCCTATTGAGCATAGGGATGCCAGCTTTGTTTTTCCATTTACAAGCCTTCTGCCCAACCTCTGTCACAATGGCTTGATTAGGTTCTATTTTGAAAATTGTTAGCTGCTCTGAAGCACCCTGACAAAGGACAAGAGGCATGAAGGCTATAGTCTTGTAAATATTAATGCCTGCATTTAACGTTACACATGAAGTCAAATGAATTACAGATGCCACCTGGCAAATGCTTATGGGCTTGCAGGGTCAGAACTAAAATAAGGGAAGAAACCGATTAACGTAAGGCTAACTGGTGTTCTCCGACAGAGAACTATTTTCCTACAAAACTTTGCTCCTACAAAACTGAAAGGATTTTTCAGCTGTTCCCCTCCCTCAGAAAAATAGTTAATGATTTCAGAGAGCCTGCTCAGTTTGTCAGCAGAGCTTTCCATCTTACAGAGAAGTGGTTCAAAATGAGTTTAGATAGTGAAGAAGAGGAAGAACGGCAGTAGACCATAATCACTCACACAGGAACTGTGGTTTTATTTATTTCTATAGTACTTTTTGTTCCCAGAAGCTTTCCAAACTATCATCTTAGTTCTGTCATTAAGGGCAATAGAAGCTGACTTCAATAAGGATAGGATTGAATTGTACCTATTTTACATATACACCACCAACATGAAGCCATGGCTGATGGAAGGCCACAGCCTCATTGTATGCAACATGAAGGAGGAAAAAACAATATTGAATAAGATGACTGTGGTAAACCCTACTCTTGCTGATACTGCTGTATCTTCAGTACCATCCGGAACAAACAAAACCATTCCTTATAATCTTTGCATTGTAAGCTATTAAGAAAAAAGCAACATGCAAAAAAACCCAAAAAAACCCAAAAAAAACCCGTTTAGTGCCATTTCATGTCTCTTACCACCTGGGAAAGATTACATCTGAAAACTTAACCTGTGGCTAGACTGTTCTCAGTTAAAACAACATAAAACTACAATGTTCCCCTTGAAACCAATAAAGTCACCCCAGATTCGCACTGCTATTATGGTATAGAATATGACACTACAGCTCTCCATGTTACTATACTTTCATTTGCCCTAATTAAAAGCAGAGACCTATTTTCATTTTCATCTACTTATATAATTAAACCACTGAAAATAGACTAGAAAAATGCAGATAAGAGTTTTGTGTTACCTGTAAATACCTGACGATCTCCTCCAATCAGTACAAAGAGCAAAACACCCAGATGGATTTTCCACAGAAAGCTAAGCATAGTTATTCTGACTAAAAAACCCCAAAAGCAAGGCAATTAATAAAAACCAATTATCTTTTAACAGAGCAAGTTGCTTTGAACCCGTTCTGAAACATTCAAAAGCATTCCCTTCTTGAAAATATTCTGATGTCACACGTAATTGCTTTTGATAAAAGGGTTAGTATTATTTAAACAATAAAAGTCAGCCAAAATGTCCCAGAGATGATCTTCTTTTCAAAGAAAGCATTCCCCTTCATTTCAGAAACAACCAAAGGTGCTGAAAAAGAAAGCTCCTTGGAGTTAGCAGATGGACTGAGGAGACAATTTTTTAATTTTAATCTGGCCAGCTAAGCTCTTTACCAGAGCTTGTCACACCGTTAACGGGCAGTCTAAACAAGGACAGTACCTTTCACACTTAATTAAGAACATTTTTCATTGGCTCAATTTCCTCTCCTTTTTGTTTTTTTGTTTTTTAACATGCTGGCCAAACTATAACTTCAAGTTAATATCTACATCCCCCATGATCTTCCTTATGAGCATCTTTGCTTCTCTTCTGCACATGTAGTTAAAATATTTGAGGTTTACAAAAACAAGGTGATTGGCTTAGATCGTCACACCCACGTAAGTAGCACCAAAGCAATATTTCTTTGCTGTCTTATTTTTTTAACTGGCTTTACTAACAAAGCACTGCACTCGAGATCAGACTAATGCAGAGAACCTTGTGTTGTTGTAACACTGTCCTTTACATAATCAGAATGGCTACTCCCCCTCCCAGAGAAGTGTTTGGCTCTCTTTCACCCCTAGTTAAACCTCATCCAACATGAGCTGTAAAAATAGTACACGTGTACCGATACCAACTCTAGACAGCTGTTCAGTTAGTAAGCGAATGACTGCAGGTGTATTAAGAACACACAATAAGGCAAACGGGGCTCTCCCTTTGCAAGATACAATGGTGCAGCAACAGAATCGATCTCAGGATCCTTCCTTTGTGGGATGGAAGCTTAGCACAGAAGTGATAAAGTCATGATGCCTTACCAAGTTAGCGAGTTTATTCAGACTGTAACAACAGTAATCAGTAGTCAAAGATTTCTCTTAATGCATAGGTTTCCAAACCATGGACTGTTATTTGCTGGAGATCTGCGGAGAGCTCGCTTGTTCCACAGCAGACTATTTCCTTATTTAAAACTGTTACGCTGCAGTAAAACTAAAAAAAAGGTGCTCCTTAGTTTAGGAAGTTACTTTTTCATTAAAAAATTGTGTTTATTACAAGGATATTATGCAGTCCTGAACAGAAGGCCCTTTGCATGATTGCAAATGGAAAGGGAGATGCATCCATAAACTATCAAACTACAAGAATAAGGTCTGCACTGTGAACAAATTGGAGAAACTCTGCCTTAAAAACATTAATAATATAGACAAAAGCAGAATATGGTGAAGGGAACAGGCCCAGAAGGCGATCATTTAAAGGGTTGGCTGCCAAAGAAAAGAAATCTGTGACAAAAATGTCTCAGGGCTAGAAGAAAAAAGTGCAAGGAAAATAGAAGTATCACAGAAAAACTCTGTTGAAATGTTGACCAAATGATGACTGAAGGCTACAAATGTAGCTCCTTCTATAAGCCTTCACATACTTCAAGGAAGAGAAGTACTCTGGGCAATGCACCAAGGCCTATAACTAGAAGTAAACAGATTAATGAAAACAAAGGGAAAACTAGAATATATGTCTTGGCAGTGAGATATGTTAGATTCATGGTGACATTGTCTCCCAAAATTAGATGACACTATTGTCAAAAGACAAAAGCAGACTAGATGGACCACTGATCTGATTAGACATATAAATCCTCATTTCCCATATAAGACCTACTTGCACAATCCCTACTGTGACTGCACTTTACACGTGGGTGACACAAAGACCCAGAGTTCTCTACAAATTAGATCTTCCAAGTTTTCCTACACTTTTGTCAGTTTTGGCACAGGTAAGCTTTGAGCAAGGTTGGGGGGACATACTACAGTGCCAGGTTATTAAACACCTCATCCCAATAGTTTGAAAGTGCAGATCCTCAGCAGGCAAGTCAGCAAACTTCTTATAATGCCAATTTACACTAAATGGAGATCTGGCTCCAAATAGTTATTGCAACAACATGCATTACTGAAAACACATTAACCATCATTTTAAGGCATTTTACCATAAGTAAAACAATTAATAATTTGAAAAAACAAATCTCTCTCAAGTACTATTGTGCATTTGAGAGGCATGACGGCTTAAACAAATTTGATTATAAAACTTACATTCATGCTAAAAAGATCTATTGTAAGCACCAGTTCAGGAGGTTTTATGGGACAAGATTCAGATGGCACCTCAAATTTTAAAATTAAAAAAAAAAATAAAGCATATTTACTGTCATTAAACTTTAAATCCTTAAATAAGAAGTTTGTGTGTGGGGGAGGAGAGGGGAGGGAAGAGGAAGGAAGGGGAAAGGGCTGTCTTTATGTACACAACCATCTAGTGAATGCATTACCTCAACCTTCTAGCCCTGGTCAAAGAATACAAGATTGCTGTTTCCCAAAGTCTTAAGAAAAACGCAACTGCTTACAGAATGAAGCAGCTGTGAATTATAAAGAATTGTAATGGCAATCACAAATAATAAAGGCAAAAGTATTATTAATTATTTAACATTATGTGAAGCAAAAGGAAGTACAGGTTTTAGGCCAGCATAAATTCAGGATTGCTTTTAGGTCTCCTTGAAAAAGAAACAAATATGAAACAACTATGTTTTAGACCTAGCATGTTTTAGCTTCATGTCTTGCTTGTTTTTGTCTTTGACACGCATTTAAAGACTTAATAAGGCAGGCCAAATATGTAAAACTAGTATAGAATGGTGTTATTTGTGATTGGAGACTACAGCTAAAGTGGACCCTGGTTATCATTGCTTAACTAAGTAACTTACCATATTTTATAAAGGTGATTCTTTAATTTATTCTTTGATTTTACAATAACCCTACAGATATTCTATCGTAGCAGTAAAAACAATTAAAGATATTCTGAGAAGAACACTGTGTAAATATCAGTATTTTACTCCTAAAACTTTCAGGGTCAGAAAAAAAAAAATTCCCTGAACCATTTCCAGCCAAACCACTTAGGATAAGAATAGCAGAAATAATTAGAAAGGGAACAATTAGTTGGTTTGGCAAAACTTCCGACGTGTGCTATTTTAATGAAGCGTGTGTGTGGTGTGTATAATTTTTTTTGGTATATACCAGAAACCTGTTGAATGTATAATCTTAAATGCAAACATAAGTAAAAATATATATATATAATTTTATTATAGACACAAAACAAAAATTCTTACTTTCACCCTTAAAAATACAAAGAAGGTATAGAAAAGTTTCAGCTACAATTTCTGTGGAGTGAGAGAGATTATCAAGTATCAGAACAGAAACAAGCAAAATATACATCCAAATCAATTAACAATTCTAAGACCTGAGTTTCTGCTCCTTCTCTTCTCCCATTTCTGTCAGTGTGTTAACTTGTTGGTAAAAGTCTTGGTAATCGGCCACTAAACAAACTTTTTATTTATTTAGGCTCTTACAAGTTTAGCAGCAAGGAGGGTCAGGGGAGGGAAGAGCAAATAAAGTCTTTCCACACTTCCATTTCTGTAGTTTAGTATTTGCCAACCATTCAGCAATGCTTCCTTAGCTTGTGTGTGTAGCACCAGAGATTGCCTGGTGGTTTCCTGCCCAAGCACTAGTCAGCACTAGGACCACTCACCTGATATCAGATGAGATTGGGGATGCTCAGGCTACCACTATTATAGGCCTACGTGCTTTATGTTACATCTTAATCACTCTCAGTCATATATTATTGTAAAATTTTTAATTAAGAAAAAGTAACTGGGAAATGAAAGCCAACTAGATAAATCTAACCCTTCAAAATGTAGCTCACCAAAAAGGATTCCAATGGACAAGCCTAATTTTGAATCTTTCTTTTCTTTAAAATTGTTGATCTATTTATCGTTTTCAATAAACAAACACAAACTAAGCCATGACACCTGCATTTTCGCCTTGAATGGCATTTTCAGCAGTTGATTAGTTTCATTTGGGAACGTTTTCTATGCACCCTTGAAAAGTCTTTGTTCCAATCTAGGCTACTAAGCGTAAACATAGAAACATAAGGTGTTTGGTCCTTGGGTGTGTGAACCAGCATCTATCCACCTGCCATAACTAAGATGAGAATTATGCTGGTCTGCTTCTGTCCTGTGCACCCATGTCCCTCTCACTCTCTCCTTCCTTGTACAGTATAGTACCTGTCCACTGGAATGAGCCCATTTCAAGGTCAAGGCCCAGAAATTCAGTCTTGGGTAGGCCAAGCGAGGGCACAGCAGGTTTACATTCTCCAGACCAGTTGACGAACTCAGCAGGCCACAGACATTTAACTCCCACTTAATTTTGGCAATGTCAGTCTTTTGATGCTTTCCAAAGGCTGGTTCCGCTGGGTTGCTCTTGTCAGCTTCTGCAATTGCTGTTAAAACCTTCTCAGAAGACATCGCTGAACTTTTCTGAAATCTGTTCGCTGGTGGCCCAGCATAGCTGAAGTTTGGTGATTCTTGGTTTAAAAGCAGCTATACTTTGTATATAGCATGAGTTTCTAAACCCTAGTGAAGCACCCTGGTCCCAATATTATATGTTCAGAGTATAAAATTTTGCAATAACTGTACTCTTTGAACTAGCATTAGACTTCAGGGTGCATATCTGCTAAACCTGTGCTTGGAACTGGACATGGAGGGGGCAGGAACTATATGGGCATAAGTGGCTTACCAGTTTGACCTACAAGGTAAGTTAGAGCATTCTCAGGGAAGCTCTAATTTCTGCTGTGTGCAGTGATCCATAAAGGGTGACTGCAGAAAGCAGGGATATAGCCAAAGAATAGTGCTCGGTAACCCTTTACATCCATCACATGAGAAGGAGGTACAGGGATGCAGTGACACCTCAGCTAATCACTCGAGCCAGCTTTGAAAACTGCATTGTGCCAGCTGGCTGGCAGAAAGCAGCTCTGGTGGGCCCAAAAGTCTGTCTTAAAAATACTCTGATACCTTTTCAAGCAAGGAACCGTGAACTTTTCAAATGCTTTTTTAAGGACTCAAGCACAACTACAACAGCTTTGTTCAAAATGAATTAAGATTACCCCAATACTGGGGTTACAAATAGGTATGTACTGGGTACATGAATTAAAAGTGAAAAGCTCTCCTTGCTTACAGTTAATTCACTGGCTCTACAGCAAAACTGAAAGGGAACAATCAAGTCCACAACTTTTACAGCTTTTTAATTTCAAACACACTGGCATTCCTATTACACATTTCCATCATTAATCTATAAAGGTCTCATAAGGTGGTGTTATAAAAGCTGGCTAATAAAAAGACTAGATTACCTTTGAAAAAGTGTACAAACACATCAATCTAAAGAAGCACAAATATTATTTTACGGTGGGAATCAATTAGTAATGCAGGAAAAAATGTATTTATAATTTTAATGGGATCACCAGGAAAAATATGCATCAATTGAAAAGGCATAGTAAACAAGTATTATTCACATATCTTTACTTAATCTTTTATCCATCTGAACAATAAATAAACAAAAAAATCCCTACGGTCTATAGTAATGTTGATGCGATGGCTAGGGAGACAAAAGCCACACAGGCTTATGGAGGCTAAGAGCGATGATCTATGCAACTAAGAAAAGTTGCTCAATGGTCAAAAGAAACTAAAATGAAAGTAGAGTTAAGCTCTGAAATGTGTATTTACTGCTTCAATTAAGCTAACTGCAGGCAGGTAGAAAGTAACAGCCCTCAGCCAGCTAATAAGCCTATTTTTAAATGTTTTTTCTTCCCCCTGTAAGGCAACTCCTGGTGTGAATAATAATGCTAAGTGAAAAAAAATGAACAGCAGTGACCAACTCCTCCTGCTGCTCTAATTAAGAGAATGGCATTGCAGTGATATATACCAGCTGAAGATCTGTTCCTAAATCTGGCTACTGGGACTATCTGTCACCCTTAAGGACCTCCCTTAACTTTCATTTTAGCTCTGCCGTTCACTTTCAGCTTTCCAAGCTGAAATGTCACTTTACAGCTGTGATTAAAATGTAGTCCTTTCAAAGGCAACTGCAAAATGTACTTCTTTACCATGGAGAACATGGGAAAGCACCCTAGGTGACCATGAATTAAAAGGTTTTTAAAACTGTCTGGGGCTAGTTTCTCTTTGAAAATGGCATAAATATCCA
This sequence comes from Crocodylus porosus, assembly GCF_001723895.1. NCBI lineage: Eukaryota > Metazoa > Chordata > Crocodylia > Crocodylidae > Crocodylus > Crocodylus porosus. The sequence goes on along the minus strand of NW_017728906.1, from coordinate 7,608,099 downwards.
TCTAGCCAATCACTTGTTAGCTTATCACATAAAAGGCCCAATCCAAACCTTCAGTACTTTTACTTAGTGTGATTCAACATGACTAAGTAAAACTCCAATAAGTAAAACTTCTAAATATAGACTAACTTGTTTGCCAGCTTGGGCCCAAAATACCTATGCAAGTTTTTAAGACACATAACAACTCTGAATACAGCAGGCCTTTGGAGTAAAGGCATGTGCATACAGTTCTCATTAAAGCACCTAAAACCAATTTGAGACCAACACCTGATTACCTTGTGGACAGAAGTCTCATTGCATCATAGACATACGAGTCAGGCAGGTAGGGTTTACTGCATTGTCTGGCTTTTGCACCAGGATACATTTATAATTTAAAAGCACAACCTTTTTCCAACCTGTGGTTAAGAAAAACTATATTTGAAAATTCAAGAAAGGAGTCCACATTTCACCTGCAAAGGCTTCAAGCTTTATCCTGAAGCAAATGCTTTCAGTTTCCCTATAAGTTAAGTTTTATGATGAAAACACTAAAACAGCGAGCTCAGCTCTCAACAGGCTGACACGCATGCAGCTACAGCTATTCATGTCAGAAAGTATAAACAAATAATAATAAAAATATATCAAAAGAGATATCTCTGAAGAGATTCATTACTATATTCTTAAAATAAAGAAATACACAGTATTCATACTATATATGAGAACTGCAAGGCAGAATATTACAACATAGGGATGAGATCTTCTCACCAAGCATGATGACTATATGTTCACTCAAATCTGAATTGTGTGCATATGCACACAACAGTGAGGAACAGACTCTACAGGATTAAAGAACTTTCCCATCTTTGTGGGACATACCTCTATGCTGCTCTCATATTCCAAATAAAAATTCACTCAGGTGAAAGTTTGTTAATTTTAAATTACATATTTACACTGTATCTACAAAGCCTCAACCCAAACCCCACATCCTACAATTCAAACAAAAAGTCCTGGAACAAATTTACCAACAGACAAACAAAAATATTATGTGGTTTTCCTTTTTTGAAAAGCAGGCACAGCCCAGGTGCTGCTAAGGAGTTTTCCAGTCGCACTGTACAGAAATGTCTCTTCCAGGTTTGCCAGAGCAGATTCTTTAGCTGCTGCTGCCACCTTGCTGTTGCAAGTGCAATTGCAAGATGAGATCTTGAATTTCTTCCCTTTTGTTTTTCACCACTTGACGAGGGAACCAACACTCCAAGTGCATGGGCTGCTCAAAGTTAATGATAGGATTCTGGTGACAGAAAGAGAGAAGTTTATAACAAGGATCTTTAAAGAGATCTTTACTCAAATATCAGCCTTCCCACACAATCTCCAAAGTGTGCCACTGCTGAGAATGGCCAGCATTGTCAAACCTTTTGCTAGGGAGGAGGGCTGTAAATGAAGAGTTTGTCACATACGGGCTCTTAAAAGTTGTGCAAACTGCATGATGAAGAAGAACTAGCATAATAAGCCCATCTGTCTCCCTTGATGGATCCTTGGCTAGTGAAGAAATAAGAATGACTGGAGTTCAGGACACCACTGGGAGAGACTGTAGGATAAGGGTACAACTTTTTGCCCTGTGGCACCAGAAACCATGATTGGGATAGATTGCCTGCACTGGTACTGTGCCCAATGCTCCACAGTCCACTTGCAGAAATGGAGAATACATAGAGTGCAGTGGGCCCTAATCATCTAGGGTTGCCTGGAGGCCACAAATTAGCTGCCACAAACCCAGGATTGGGGGCTAGAGGGCAGTGGGGAATGCAACTTTAATTACCTTCTTTATCATCCACTAGAAGGAAACTGTGATATCCAAGTGTTACATTTTAATGAGGGGGGAAAAAAAAGATAAGAGCATAAAAAAAAAGCACCTGATGAAATTACTAGGAAATTAGCTGTTCAGAAAGAATTATACTGAACTTCAGCTCATGCCTATGCAGCAGCATATGTTTCTCTGCACAAAGACTTGCCAGAGGGCTGAAGCACCACCCATGAGCTTATATGTAAAAGTCACTAGGTGAGAAATACAAGAAGGATAAGCACAGGCTCCAAACGTGTCAGAACAGCTAGGAATCTTCAGGTGAGCCAGGGGAAAAACAAGTGCCGCAGCCAGAAACCCCTACAAAGAGAAGTGGGAGGTTGGCTGCGTAGAGCCTAGCTCCAAGACATCTGTCCTTAGGTTAAGAATGGATTTTCTCTTTGCTTACTCAAAGAGAATAATGCATTAACTCTGATTATTACAGTTTTCAGAGACATTTGAGGATTTCAATCAGAGAGTGACATAATTTTTTCCATACTGTACCTGGAAAAAGGCTTCCACATACTGCAGTAAATATACCCCACAATCACTGCTGTTATCCTGTTTAGGGACTCTAGGACAGAAATCAATCATTGTTGATTTGCCGAACTCCCGGTGGGTTTTTCGTTTAACTTCCCATTCTATTTCCAGGTACCTAAAATGAAAACAGATTAGATAAAATATTCACATAATAATTCTCTCATTCAGCCCTTTTAAGGATATTACTCAGGACTTTCCTAGAATTAGGAAAACATCACAAATTTTCTAATGGTGCAGTATTTTGTTATATATTATACTCCATTTAAGTGTATAAACCTTCCAACTGAAAACACTATATGCTCACCTGGGGCATACACTTATTTGAACTTAAACTCATTAAATAATATACAGCACTGTTAATACTGTGGTACTGGCAGTCCTAAACTGACTAGCTTCCTTCATTTAAAAGACTTTTGATGGCTACTTCCCTTTCTCTGTTTCTGGTGCAGTTATATGGAGTACAATTAGTACAAAATAGTTACCATTACAGTTAGCTTGTTAATGGAGTGCAGTTAAGTTACTAAGATACTGAAAAATCATGAATTTAAGCAGTCTGTGCACTTAATCAGTATGCAGACAAATGGAGTTTGTTAACTATGAGCCACATGCAACAAACAGGAACCAGCTCTGTGTAACGCAGTTAAGCAAATTATGTACTTGTCCAACATGCAGGTAAATAAAGTACATCATATTCATGGATGTCCCTACCAAATAATTTACATTAGGCATGTCACATATATGATCTGTGGGTTGGATCCGGCCCATGGAGCTGCCTCATCAAGACCAAGGTGTGGTAAGCTCTGGGAATGGCCTACTGAAGAATGTGGGGTCCTGTGGCCCTAGTAGACATGGCCGTTGAGACCATGGGGCTGTGCAGCTCAAAATAGACCTAGGAGACCCTGTGGTCTCTTGGGACATCTATACACATTCCAGGGTGGGGGTAGAGGGTGGTGTTTTAATTAGAGCAGTTCACAGGAACTGTTTTAATTAAAATGCCAAAAATGTCTTGTGTACTCAGCATCCCACACTTCAACTAAAGCCTGCTCAACAAGCTTTAGTTAAAGTGCCCCTGCTGCCATTTTGAAATGTGGGGATGCTGAATACACACGATGGTGGGGCTGCTGGAGCATTCTAATTAGAACACATCAGAGCAGGCATCCAACCTGTGTACAGACACCCTGGGGCCTGCTGCTGCTTGCACCCTTCTGCCAGAGCAAGTACCCAACTAGCCCACAGCTGCTTGCCACAAATGCCACCCCCATAGCTGCTATCACTGCTGCAGCCATTGCAACTGTGGTGGCCACCCTGTTCCCCCAGGCCAGATCCAGCTCAGGACCCCAAGCAAGTATGACACCCGTACTTTCTATAAAGTTTGAAATAGCCATAGTAGATGTAGTCTTATGGAGAAGGCAACTCTGATTAGCTCCCTGTACAATGGTTAGTGAAGCCATTAAGACACTTTGGAACTTCTTAAACCCATATACCTCAAGAAACTGTAATCATCCTGTATTATCATGAAAATTTTGAATTTGGTTCATGCTGTCAGGCCTTTCATCATAAGAAAACCAGCATCTTGCTCACTATGTTAACAATAAAACTAACAGAATTTACATTAACTTCATGTTGGCAGCATACCAGTATATATGGTATACACTATAGCTTTAGAGCTGGCAGGCAGCCCTTTTGTAATTTATCCACAATGCTTCAGGGATTGTTGTAATTTACAGATGTGTTAGGCTGGCCACAAGGAGGCTTCCCTGCTACCTTTTGACACCAATAAACTGAAAGGATCCAGAGTTCAGATGAAAGTTGGATTTGATTTACTGTGGACCTGACTGCCATCTCTTCCTACAAGAAACTTGACAGGAAGGGAACCTGTGAAGAGAAAGTTCAAAGGTTCCTTTAGAAGAATTTTCTCCAGTGTTGGTGATGTGGAGTGAGGTTTGCCTCTCCCTGTTCACAGTACTGTGTTCAGGTCCCAAACTTCACAGGTCCCACATCCCTGCAGGAGCATTTAATTTAAAACTACTTCCCAATTCCCTGTGGCCCTCCCTGGCTTACTGTTGCTATGCTCTACTAGAAACATGCTTACAAGACTCCTCCCGGCAGCAACAACCTAGAGGTCTCTGACTAGGGGCATTCCAAAACACAGACTATTTACTCTTGAATAGGAGTCTGATGGTGGGAAGATTTTTCCTGTCTATATATGGATATTTGGCATCTAGGAAGTCCTTTGTGTGCCCAGAGCAGAAAGGTAATATCACAGAATTCACTGTTCCTGAACCAATCCCAGGACAGTGTGACCAGGGTTTAAATTGCACAGAGATGTAATCTGTGCATGCCACTAGGTCAGCTTCTTTTAGCTGTATTTGCTTGAGTGAATACAACCAGTTTCAAACTAGCTATTTAATATGGTCAATAAGGTGCCTATTTTAAAAAGATTTTGGGGGGCATTATATTAATTAGTTCTGTGCAAAACTACTGAAAAGATACAGTGTCAATACTGCTGTTGAAATGACGCTATCCAAGATTACACAAAATCCTGTCATTTTTATCTGTAGCTTCTACACAGATATTTGTAGCAATGCTGCTATTCTAACATGCCATAAACCGCTACTTCAACTCAATACAATCACCTCATATACAATTCTTCCTTCTGCCCCCCCCAGTACTTTCAATAAAGAATACTGAGTTTGCAGACTTCATTCCAATGCTTAACAGATAAAAAAAAAAAAAAAAAGTCTAAACATATTCTTAGTCTTGCCTTCCAAGCTATTTATATGTGCTTTAATGCAATTAAAACAGTATGCCAAATTTTCAGCTAGCCAAATCTGGTATCATACTTCAACTCCTTGCAAAAAGGACAATCATGTAATCATGCATACAATGTGGCACTAGGGCAGTTATTCACTCAAAAAAATGAGCACTTTTTACAAACTGGCCATTTAAAAAGAACACTTGCAGATTTAAAAAGGAAACTTCTCATCTGTGTTACTAACAAAACACTCCTACTATTAAAACACAGAATTTGAAAAATCTGCTATTCGTTCTACCATTAATTTTCCCTTAATGCACAGTATCAGGGGTTGGCAACCCCCGGCATGCATGCCGAGCATGGCACGCGAAGCCATTTTCCAGCAGCTGTTTGTAGCCTCCTGGCTGCAGCTGGCCCAGGTTCTGAGTAGCTGCTGATAGCCACAGAGCCTGGGCTGCTCCCAGCAGCCACCTGGAAGGATGGAAGTCCTGCTGCAACTAGCCCCTCTGTGCACTGCTGCTCCGGGTTGCACACGCTGTGCTCTGGAGAGCCCAGGGGAGGGCAGCAGGGCTGGGAGCGCAGCGTGTGCAACCCAAAGTGGCAGTGCACAGAGGGGCTGCACAGGGAAGCTGCCTGCTGCTGCAAGCTCCGTGCTGCCCTGGTCACACTTCCCCTGTGTGCATGGGAGCAGCATGGATACCACGCAGGGCTGTGCCGCTCACTGCTGCCTCCACCTGCAGGGGAAGCGTGGCCAGGACAGTGGGGAGCTTGGAGAGACAGGTAGCTTTCTGCGCCCCACACTGAGCCCTGCTATGCTGAATTCCACGCGCTGCTCTGCAGAAGCGGCGGCAAGGGCACCATCGCCAGTATCTGTTGCCTCCCTGGGGCTGGGAGGCAGCCAGGCCAGAGCAGTAACAGCTGTTTGCAGCCTCCCGGCTGTAGCGGGCCCAGGTAGCTGTTGATAGCCACACAACCTAGGCTGGGGGTCAGGGACTTTGGGTGTGGGGCAAGGGGCACAAGCAAGGTATCCTGCCATATACTCCCTGCCCTTGTTTTGTTTTTCTGGCACCCTGGCACCTTCCAAGGTAGGCATTGTGGGGGGGTTTTGGCACTCCAGCCAAAAAACACTGCCTACCCCTGCACTATATTTATCATGGGCAACGAAAAGGCTTGTCAGTTTTACTTCCATTTATTACATCCACACTGTAGATGTCATAGAAAAATGTTTATGACTAAACAAAAAACAGTGCATTCATTTTTTTTAAATAACTCATGGAAACTTTTCTATTGGACTTCGGTTTTACACAAATTCTTTGAAAAGCTGCAAATTGTAAGTTGGACTTAAAATGTCCTTCACACTGTTCCTTTTCAAACCATTGTTACTCACTCTCTCAGGATCTGAACTATGCTCCGCAGGGAACCTGCTTTCAAGGAATCTAAGATGAGTATACAAGGCCTGCAGAGAATGAAAAGAAAAAAAAAAATCAGCCTCATATTTCATTTTGCAGTGTCTAATTAAAGTTTGAGTGAGAAAGGAGTTTTAAAAATTTGTGACAATTTCAGTGGTAATATCAAGTAGAAAGATAAGTGACTGGCTGGGGAAGTCTGAACTGAGTGTGCTCATGGGTATTTTTATGATATGAAGACTTGAAGTAATTCTCCTAATATATTGAGTGTAGAAATCTAAATGCTATTGCATTATGAAAGCACAAACTTACCTTTTACAAATTTTCTGTGGGTTGGAATCATTTAAGGAGCTCTGAAAAAAAAATTACAATTTACAAGCTATATCCAGAAAAGGCACAAAATTACTGAATACTGTCATCAACTGAAAACTGATGAAATAAGTTACTGTTGTGGAATTGAATTTCACAGGTTCCTTATTCCCCTGGAAAGATGTAGGCTCCCAAACCGGCTGGGCACATGTGTAGCCACAGCCAACAGTTGTACAGAACCACTGAGGTGCTCCAACTGTTTGCCCTGGTGCTGCTTCTCCAATCAGTTCTATGGAACCCACTGATCAGCTCCAGATGAGAGGGTAAATGACAGCCTTCAAAGTATAACTTGCAGCATCCAGCTGAGCGGCTTGTCCTTCCTTCAGCAACCTGCTGCAAGCAAAGTGAGTTGCAAATGACTCGGGCCCAAAAGACCTGGCTTTTCCTGTACCTAACAAAATGTTTGGGATACATTCAAGATAAACATCAATGCATTTCACTAAAACATTAGCAAGGAAGTGAGTCAGTGTCAACTTGAATTCTGCTCACCAGCCCATTCCAAGTCACAGCATTAAGCCACTTCTTTGTCTGGTACCTGAAGAAGGAAGAGGCCATGGCCCCTTCTTCCTATGTCCAACTGATAGTTCTGACTAGGTCTTTCACAGGACTTCAGAAGACTTCTATCCCTCAATGCTTAAATTTTCGGACCCCCAGGCCAAATGAAGGGTGCAGAGCTGGTCTGTGAGCCGGAGAGGCACCTGCATGCCAGGATTGGGCCCAGAGGGCCCCATGTGCTAGAATTGGGCTCCAGCGCCCTTTGCCATTCCCTGCATGCTGGGATAAAGCCTGGTGCCACCATGTGTGCATCATGTCACACCCCACAGGGCTCCCCACACACCATGGTTAGTCCTGCAGGCTGGAGGAGTTGGGAATTGGGCACCCCTGGTTGACAAGAGTGGTGCTCAGCCTATGGCCTGCCAGTCTCCTGATGCATGTAGAGATGACACGACCCTATATGTTAGATCGTGTTAGTATGTGAGGCTGCTTCATACCTGGGTCTGGTCAGTGTGCAATCCAGCCCATGGACTGGCCTCAAGTACAAGATGCAGCCACTTGTCTGGCCTGCGGGGCTGGATAGGTTAAGCACCACTACTCTAGCAAGATATATTGCACCAGTTCACATATTACACTGATTCTCAATTTAGTCCAGCAGTCCTCAAACTAGAGGTCATGAGCCCATAATAAAGGAGGTACTTAATTTACAAGCTCTGAGGTACTTAATTTACAGCACTCAGGCTCTTATCAAAAGTACAAAAAAAGTGCTTGTGCAAAGAATTATGACTCACTAATGCAACCCATAATCTTTCTTATAACTATGGCCTGGTGTAAACTGTGAGCCCAGCTCACTAATATTGTGGCCCGATTGTGGCAAAGGCCACCATTTTTGTGCCTACATGGTGGTACCCCTGCCCACCCTCCTGATTGGCTGATGGGGCAGGTTTAGGATCAGGTTTAATTGCAGCAGCAAAAGCCTAGCAGCCCAGGGGAGAGGGAAAGGGGTCACAAACGGAAGAGGAGGAAGAGTGTGCTTGGGGATAGGGATGGGGAGGGGAGGGGCTGTTTGCTCCTCTGGGTGGATTCACTCAACAGCGTATCTTCCATTTCTACTGCTTCCCTACCAAACTTTAAGAGACAAGGCAACAGTTACCACTTCCAGATTGCAGTCAGCTGGACAAGAATGAAGCTACTATAGTGAAAAATAACCCGAAATATCAGGAACTTCAATCATCCCACCAAAAAACAGTATTAATTCAGATTCAGAGATTACAACTTTGCAACCCCCCCCCCAAAAAAAAAAAAACTCTCATGAAAATCTACTAGCCTGAATACAAAATATTTTTTCTGCTCTTCATAATGAATAAATTATACTTCATTCATCAGTGGAGAAAACACACTCAACTACACTGAAGTTTTACAAGGTCCAGCTATTAAATGTATTACTGTAACAACAATTCCTTGGTTCTACAGACTGTAAGGGTGCTTTGTCCACAGACAACCTGCCCACAACACCTTCTGTTAAGGGTCAGTTGCCAGTCATTTACATTAAGAGCTCTTTGGTCTTGCTTGGTATTATCCCCCCCATCTTCCCCTTGGTCAGTCACGAGATCAAATACTGATGGAATGGCCTTACAAGAGACATGTAGCTTATCCTTCTTCCATCTCCCTACCCGCAATGGAATTTAATGACATTATTCTACGTTTCCCTACTTTGTTCTTCACGGACCAACTGTAGTTCCTTCTTAAAACTTCCCAAAATATTGTTCTTTAAATGGCACAAAACCTTATCTCAATTCTTCATTTTTTAAAAGTATTCTTCTGTATTTCTTCCTACTTAGTATATGCTTTGGTGGTATATCTATATAAACTTTTGTATAATGGCCTTATTTATTTTAACTACAGTCTCTTCTCAAAAATTATTTGCAGCTAAAAAATCTCTGAGAAAAATAATACGTATTCTCACTCACAACTGTAATTTTCTCCCTCATCAAACAGTCGTTAGTAATTAATGCTCCTAGGAATTTAGACTTCCTCACTTGCTACTGATGCTTATCAATGTCTTATCCAAGATCTTCTCATAATCTTGCAATCATGTATTTGATTTTATTTTAATTAAATCTTAGGTGCCATTTTTCTGGCCACTTCCTTCAAATCTTTGCCTTCTGTACCATATCTTCTTTGCCTTATGACAGCCAAATAAATAAAGCAAGCCATCAAAAAAAATGGTGCATGACATTAAAATTCACCTTGCCTGGAAAATTTTACTGATACTGCTACACTTGACCCATGCCCATATTAAAGAATATCTTACAACCTGCACCCCTTCCAGATGTCAAACAGGGAAGATATTTCACTCTCCAGGGACTCTAATTTCCGAACTGCCCACAACACAGTTGTACCATCATAGTAATTACATCAGGAATTCTAAATTATTTCTTTGTGATTCAGAGGACTTCTTGTCATATTCCCCTCTCCTCTGAAGTATTTGACAAATTAAAAATATCTGATACAAAATATCTGATGCTTTTTTCTGAGACACACACATTCTACTTTTTCCTCTGTGTAAGGGATAAGTCGATATAAAAGTACCAAAAAAGGGATTCTATATCAAAGAATGAGATGACACAAGAGTTTTTACAATCCATTGTGTGTGCGTCTCTTTCTCTCAAATTGGACATGAGAATGCCTCTTCATTTGTTTCACATTTTTTCAAACCTCTAAACTGAAAAGTTAGCCTGTGAAATCTTTGACATAGCTTATCACCTCTTGCTTTTAAAATACATTGGGAACATTTTCAAATACCTGGTGTTTTGTATGTGCGGAGCAATGAGGAGAAGTTGCTATTCTGTTTGCCTCTTAGAACTCTTCAAAATCTAGTTATTCCACAAATGACCTAAGGTGTCTGGAAAAATAGCTGTTCACTGCCCACTTTTATCAATTCCACCATTAAGCAGTTCATTAAAATACTCTGTCCATCTTTCTGTAAACTCTTACAATCAAAAGTCTTCAAGTTCCATCCTTTACCAGACTCATTCATATAAGGTATTCTTTTCTCAAATACACTGATACTTGTGTAAATCACTTTCATACTTTCAGTGCTTGTATTCTGCTCCATTTTCTCCACCAACCCCTATATAAACCCTCTTGTGGTGATGCATCAGATGCTTTGTTCCTCTTTTGGTTCATCATATTCCTCAATATAAGACAGATGGCAGTTCATACAATTGTAGAAACGTAGGACTGGAAGGGACATCTGGAGATCATTTAATCTAACCCCTTTCTCAGGGTAGGATCATCCATATCCAAATCATCCCATACAAGTCCTTCTCTCCTTGCTGTCAATGGCAGTCCCTCTATATGAGGAGGACAGTCTTCCACTAGATAGGGGAGTCATTGTTGAGTCCAGAGATGGCTGAAGAGGCCAATCCAAAATCCATATTTGACCTGTCACACATGACATACAGTTCTGGGAAAAAGTGGGTCTTGGTAATGCTGGTTCTTTCTCTTTGTCTCCCTCAGCCAGCCGCTTCTATATTGAGGTGAGTTTGATCTAAATGACCGATACCTTGTCATACATCATGGTGCCACAGGGAGCAATTCAGAGCTCAAGTTCCCCAAGTACTGATGTTAATGTCACATTTCTTCAGATTGGCCTTCAAGGTGTCCTTGAACTTCTTCTTTTGCCCACCTCTGGAGTGGTGACCATCAGCAAACTGGGAGTATATGACCTGTTTCAAGACTGATGTCAGGTATCCTTATGATTAGGGACCTAATTAAATGGTGCTTTCACAATTTTCATAGAAACTGTGAAAAACAGTGGTTTCCACAGTTGCCGTGAAAAATGGCATTTGTTGCGATTTCCTATGGAATCACCCGGAAAAAAAAAAAATTACTAAAAATAAAATGCTGGGTCCCTAGCGTGAGCCAGCAGTCCTCATGGCCACTGCTGCCTGGCCTCACAGCCCAATGGAGGAGGAGGAAGGTACCGGTTGGCAGAGTGCCATGAACAGGTACAGCCAAGAAGGTGGTTGGCTCCTTGTACCTCCTCCCCAACCAGGGCCTCTTCATCAATCAGCAGTGAGGGGTGGGGCTGCATTAAGGGAAGCTGTCCACCAGCCAGGACCTCTTGGTTAAATCGGAAGCAAGGAGCAGGGCCACCATCAATTGCCCACAAAAGTGGCTCTGCATACTGCAAGCGGGCCATGAAGAACCCAATTTAGGTACATCTCTACTTACTATGTGTCCTGTCCACCAGAGCTGTTGTGATATAAAAAATTGTTTCATGTCTTCCTTCCTTATCCAAATTATTCCTAAAACTACACAATCAACCTTGTTGCACAACTACAAGGCATATTGCCCAAAGACACCAAAAGCAACCTAATTGGAAACAGGTAAATACTTTCAGGCTGCACAACAAACCTCAAAAGTTTTCCAACAGCCTTAATCTAATAATTCCTTAATTCCTATATCAGTTCTTCCCATCTTGTTTGGTAGCTTTCTTTTCTGTATCTCTAATAGCCACTCATTCAGTATAAATATCCTCTGTAACATTCTTTGAACAACCTTCTAAAAGATTGAAGCTTGTTCTTTACTGTGGTGTGGTATTCCTATCTGTATTTTAAACTCCCCAGAAGTTCTAGGTTTTATCTATTAAAAGTATTAGTAGAAGTTATTTCTCTATTCACTATATATAATTCACAAGTTTTTGCAATCAACCTACTTTGCAAAGAACAATAGTAAAGTACGTAAGATTCATAAAGACTTTACAGTCCTCTATCAGTATATAAAGACACTTACTTTGGAATGATTTGAATCCAAGGCAGAGGACAAAGTAGTAGGCTGATCACCCTCTGGCATGAGACAATAAATGAAAAGTTGTTAAAAGAAAGTATAATCTGTTTGAATTATGCAATATTTGAATGTCTTGGTCTTTGTGGGGATCAACTTTTTAAATCAACATTGATGAGAACTAGACCCCAGTAGCAGACATACTATGACTACTATGACGTTCATGTAGACATATTATGACTTTGATTTCAAATTCCATTTGCATTTATGTACAAGGACACAATGTTGTCCCTAATAAGCTTTACAATGTATGGTAATCTGCAAAATCAACTGCACCAGAAAATCCATTACACCAGTTTTGTGCTGACTTGCACTTTCTTTGCTAACATATGCAGCTCATTTTAAGAATTCACTCTTGGCTGAAGCTCTGTAACAGTTTCATTACCATTATGTCTGTTTATGACTACCTTTCAAATGCAGACAGCTGTTTAGATCCAGTTCTTCTTCATCCTTGCAGTTATCACCAAAGACCAGGACTGCACTGGTTCTACCAGCCTCTGTCTCTTTTTTTGAACGAAGTGGAGAGTGCTTAATCTGGGGCTGTAGGAGGCACTGGTTAGGACAATCTTCATACACAGCTGCTTCCAACCCAGGAAAGCAAATAACTGCAAGGTACCAATGAGACCTGTCCATAGAATGAAAGTGGGGGGGAGAGGGCAGGAAGGTCAGCAGTCTATAACAGTGAAGTGATAGAGACCACAGGGTAGTTGTTTATCAGTTCTGACCATCACTATGTTCATTTATAAGGATACAATCACATACAAATCCTCATAACATATTTCTACTTTTGAACCTCACCACAGCTGCACAGAAAATTCTCACCTATTCTTTGTCAAGCATTTTTCCTGCCTGATTCTCATTTTCAAACATCCCTCACCTACTCAGACAATCAAGAGCAGGGATCAAATTGTAACAAAACCCTATTTTTCTTTTTGTTTTTCTTTTGAAATGCATTCCCTCCCTTCCCCAACTACTTCTCATTTTTTCTCTCCCTCTCTATTCCCTATAGATAAGTATGAGTAAGCTAAAGACAGAGTGAGCTAAGACATGGGATAAGCTTTAGCATTTTTGTGGCAAGTTTTTTTTTCTCTCTCCTTCTTTCATCCACCATTTTATATTGTATAATTATTATGTTTATACTGTTTTACCAGTTTTTACTGTTTTTTTTTTTAAATTGACACTATATGATTTAGGCCTCCATGCGTAAGTTAGCATAAGTAATGTCAAGCCTCCATCTTGTGTCTTCTGACTGGATGTAACCTATGACTCATGTCTAACCAATCTCATGTAAATTGGTTCCTGAATGAATGAGGAGGATGAATGAGGGTGCTTGAGATACAATGGTAGCAGGCCTCTACTGAATAATCAACTCAATGACTGGACCATCAGCTCAACAACCTAACCATCACCCTGCATTGACCCTCCCTGGCTCAAGATTTGGAAGACAAAGACTGCTGCAGAAACCAGCCAACACACCATTAACAGACACCTGAAACTGCATGTCCAAGCCTGGAGTGCACATGCTCAGTACACCAGGGGCTGACCCTTGCCTGGGTATGCCCCTGCCACTAGGATCATAGAAGGTGTGTCTCTATAAAAGGAGGCAGTGAAGACACACCAAGTGGGATGCCCCCTTTATCTGGACCAGCATCACACCACACCACCTACCCACCCAGAGGCCCTGCCAGTGACCCCCTCAGGACAAGACCTTGCTGGAGAAGACCCTAACTGGCCATTGAAGATCAACTCACAGCCCAGGATAGGTAGCTATCACCCACCTTCCTTCTCCAAGGAAAGGATCTGGACTCTGTCCCTACACACCTTGACTTCAATCCCTCCAGCAAGCCTTTTTCTCTCCTGCTACCATTGTGCAAGTGTGTACATAATTGTGTGCGTTTGTGTGTGGGGGGGGGGGGAACCAATAACTTTGTGGGGCTGTAATAGTGTGTTGTCTGTTTAATAAACCTGTTATTTTGAAACCCCAAGTTGGGCTTTTGTCTTATTGACCTCCTGACCCTCCTCCTTGATTTCCTGGCTATCTCCCAGCTTTCTGCCTCAGTTTCCAGTCCCATCTCCCACCTTTCTGTTTCTCTGTTTCCTGGCCATCTCCTCCTTGCCACCAGGCTTTTTCCCTTGTTTCTACCCCAGCACCAAGTGACCTCAAGTAACCCCAGGGCACATTAACCCTAAGTAACCCCATGCCCCAATGACCTCAAGTAACCCCGGGGCCACTTGACCTTAAGTAACTCCAGCTTGCCCTCCAGTCTGCTGGTTCTAATCCCGGACCCAGCAACTTTCACTCTCCATCTCCCTCCTTAAGGAAATCTTTGAATTTCAATTCCCCCTCCCATAGTCACCAAGCACCCCAGGTACTCCAAGCACACACATACACACCATACCACCCAAGTTAGGAACTCACCAGTGTGTATGTTTAGGTGCGTGGTATGAACTGGCAAAAAATATATATATATAAAATTGTGTGCGAGACATACGAATTAGTGATCCATGTATATGTATTGGGTGCATGGGTATTCACAGCAGATTTTGTCTAATTTTTGGTGTTTTTGTGCTTGAATTGGGGATAGGTGTGCATGTGCTTAGACTGGTAATCTTGGATGTGTATATGCCGTGTGTGTGTGTGTGTCTGTGTGTGCGCGTGCACGCATGCGTGTGTGTACATGTACAATTGTCACACCCTCCCATCTAACACCACAATTTTAAGATCCTGAGAGTTGGCCTGGCCCCACAGGACAACAAAATAATGGATAAAATCTGGAATATGGTATGCTCCCAACCTGATATTTATATGACATCATTCTGCAGCTGCTCTGTGTGCAGAATGGTGGTGGGTACATGCATCCAAAGTAAAAGGAGAATCAAGCCTATCCACTAGCACTGACTCTGCTACCATGAATATTATGTATTACATTTTACAGGAAGTTGCTTGGAAAGAACAGAGTTTATATGGAACTTTTAAAGAAATAAAATCAAATCTACTCTTTGGTTAAGCAAAGGTCCACAAAACAGAGGTTACTGGAGACAAAGAAATATCTTTTTGCATGCCCTTCTTCTTGTAAATGACATTTTTGAGGGACTTTTAAATCACTGTGCTGAGCAAATAATTTAGACTGATCGTTATTTAATTTTTAAATCAGAATCTACTTTTCCTGAGCAGTTAAGTCAGAATGAGTCCTTAGAAAAGCTTAAACAGCCCTGCAAGTGTTTGTACTGATCAACCAGAGGCATTCTAGCCCTGACAGATAATGAGACCTAAAAAACATCCCATTTGGATTATGGTACTAATTATGACCTTTTATCTAATGTTCTGATGTGCCAGAGATTGTCCTTGATATACTGGAAATGGTGAATCTTTATCCTGATAGGCACAAAATACACTCATTTCTAAGAAGCAAGATTCTCAAGCTTTTCCAGTGACATTGGTTTCTACTGCTGATGGCTCCCAAGTAACTGGATTCTACTGTATTCACTGGTTCATTGGTCCAGTATTCTTTTTTTTTTTTTTGTGGAAATGGTTCAGGCCTTCAGGTATTTCAGACTTTTAATCGGAGCAAATTTCAAGCCTATGAATTGTTAAGTCCCAAAAAATGGTCCTCAACAAATCAGTTTCAAAAGTGTGCGGGTCATACTTACTCCTCATTCACAGGAACAAAGATATAATCTTTAGTAAAGATGTTTATACGACGAGTCCATGTTTTTACTCTTCTGTGTCTTCTCTGTGCTGCCCTGAGAAAACACAATTATTATTGTTTTTTCTTTGGATTAAGTACTATGACATGGTTGCCAACTCTACAGCTTCCTATGCCTAAGCAAAAATATTCTCCCTCTCCAGTTAAAGAAGGGAGACTCAGAGATCAGACAAACTCAAAAGGCAGAGTAACAAATGCTTCAATTTTTTCTAGGTCCTTTCTGTAGGCCAATAAAGTAGCAGGCATGGGCACTGCTTGTAGTCACAGCTACCCAAGAAGAGGGCCTTCTGAATATGATGGCCTCATATGAAGCACTCCAAGACCTTAAGTAACAAAATAAAAATTTATTTGGAAATAAAAAAAGTCCTCTTAACCTACTTACTAACTACTCATAGTGAAAAGGGAGCAATAGCTGTTAACAGAAAAAGACTATCCTGTGGCAAGAAGGAATTAGAGCAAGACACAGGAGAACTCCATCTTCCATAGCCTTGGCTGAAGGCACAAGGGGTGCTTTAATTAGTGTAGCTCTGACAGCCATGCTAATTAAGAGCACCCAGAGTGTCATGTGCATCAGTACCCCTGCGCTGAAAAATGGTGGCAGGGCGCTTTGAACTAAAGCTCACTGAACCAGCTTTAGTTTAAAGCACCCCACTGTCATTTTTCAGCACAGGGATGCTAATACACATGATGCTGGGGGCTGCTGGAGAGTGTTATTTTCCAGGCTCCAACACACTGGAATTAGAGTGCAATGGAGCAGGCTCCCTGCATGTGTATAGGAGCCCAAGGTTACCAAGGGGGTGTGTGGCAATGCAACCGGTACTGCTAGTGAAACCTTCCAATTTTGGGTGTACCTGTGGTACACACGCACCTACAGGGGAAAAGGCATAGTGTCATAAAAAATTAGGACTGGAAGGGACCTCAGGTGGTCATCCAGCCCAACCCCCTGCTCAAAGCAGGACCATCCCCAACTACATCATCCCAGCCAGTTTCTGCCATCACTACATGGCCACCTTGCCACCCACAGACTTGCCCATATGAATGGGTGCTGGGAGTGAATACCACTACACAGAAGCCAAGCAGGGACTCCTAAGAATGGTGCACAAATAATAAAGTCAACCAATGCCAAATGAGGCATTCCACTTACATAAAACAGGACAGCAATCTGTGATCACCATGTAAGCTTCATAAATAAGAAACAGTGCTACATGTGCTAAGCCTACACTTCAAAAAAAGAACAATACAAACCCCAAAGACCTCCCCTCTCCCTGTACAATTGCATGAATGTTTGGTAGAATGGGAATGAAAATGTAGTGAAGAAAATTGCCCAAAATCCATATTCAAATAAAAAGAGAGTCAGTAACAGTTCTATATTAGTTTGTATTAATATCAAACCCTAATCATAGAAAAACTTTAATTAAAAGACTACTATCCTATATTGTTTCTGACAACATATCTGGAAGACCTGAAAGCATCTGGAATACTACAAGCCAAAGGACACTTTATGGAAAGTATGAGGGATCCAGGAAGAGCACCAGTCTTTGAATACTGCTTCATTATGAATCTGTGTTGTATGACATCCTATCATTCCTGTCCTCCCTTCCCACCTCAATCCCTAAATTAAGCCCACCTCCTTCAGTACTTGTGTGTATATGTAACAAATAGCTTAGTTTGGAACAGTAATGTTATAGCATCTGGAAGTAAACTTACGAAGGTTTTGGATCTTTCTCAGAGTTTTTCTCTCGCCTGGTCAGGCACTTATAGAAGAAGCTACTAAAAACATGTGAGCGCTCAGCAAGATGCTTTGGTGCTTTCTCCAATAAAAGGTATCTAGAAAAGAAATGAAAAAGGCAAATATTTACTTCCTGGGTAGAAGCCATGTTCTCCCTGAAAAAAATCATCATTTATAAAAATTAAAGGACACCACTGCTACTTTAACCTAGAAGCCAGTTACCTTCACACAGCTGCTACCCATACTAGAAACATAATTAAGATGAGCTTGAACATTTGAAATATGAACACCAATGCAGTGTTAGCTTCCTGAGTTTGTAGTGCATGAAACAAAAGGTCAGTAGTGTAAATCATACCATTCACCTCAATGGGTTATTCATTAAGAAACCTCAAAGTTACAAGTTAGATGTTCAACCTGTTAATTATTTTGCTGCTTTGCTTACATCTACACCAGGTATGTGCATAAGTTACTTGACTGCATAGCACAATGCCAGTCCCCATTTGTTGCCTGTTACTTACTTTGTAGGAAACGTCAGTTATGTGAATATCAATTGAATGCAAAAACTGCTTAAATGACTATCATCTTTCATCCCCACTGTCTACACACTGTGCTTTATCAACTGCATCTTAATTACAATAGTAACAGTTCAGAGGTTGGCAAACTTTTAGGGCACTGGGCTGAGTACGTAAGACCCAGCAACCACCACAGATTGCTGATCCCCTACCCCCAACCACTGATCCTTTGCTGCTCCAATCCCCTCTCTACTCAGTGCCCATCTCTGCTTACTGGGTGCTGCTGAAACCCATCAGGGAATGTCAAATTTTACAGTAAGGACAAAGACAAGGAGATTTTAAGTCACAGCTTTAATGAGGTTCCTTTAAATTGACATTTTCTCCTCCCACACTCCCTTCCAAATTAAACCTTCATGGGCTGGAATTAAGGTTGTTGACTGGTCTACATTACTATACTAACTGTATTTTGCTTAACCGCACCAGAAACACAGAGGTGGGGGCAGCTGTCAAAGGACATTTATTAGAAGCTTTGAAAACAGTGGGAGAAAGATAGTTTCATGGCTGCTATTTCCCATCACTGTGAACAGTAGTCCTGAAAGTGATGAGAAGCCTTGAAAATGAAATGAACTAGGAAGTTTGGGGGCTACTAGTACTACAGCTCTGATGGCACTCTGTGCTTACTGAGCCTTGTTTATGTGACAGTTAAATATATATTCTGGGTAAATGCAAAACCTATTTTCTTCACTTCTAAAGCTAAGCAGTTAAATGGAGTATGCAGAAGTTTATTTATATTGATCTACTTAACATGTTTATCTCACAACGTCAGACTACCTTTCCAAATCCGCAACAGTTCCCTCTCTCCACAAGCCTCCTAAGCATCTAGCTTCTTGAAACATCCAACTTTTGACAGCTTCTGCAATGCAGTCCTGTACTGCCAGTAGGGGTGTGCAGAATGGGTTGTATTCGATTCAGATGCAGATTAGGCCCGAATCAGGGACAATGATTTGATCTGTTGGTTCGGATCACTGTCCCCAATTCAATTTGGCTGAATCCAAATCTGAAGATTTGATGCCGGCCAATTTGGAGAATCAGCGATTCGGCCACAGACACAGTTTTAAATGTTTTTTCTATATACCTTGAGGTACCAGGCATGGATCATGAATGCTGCAATGGTGGAGCAGATGGAGCATCCCACTACTAGATTACCTCTTTCCTCTTTTGTAACTGCTCATGAACTATTTAACTACTCATAAAAAAAGCCCAATCCATCCAAGAATGAAACATATTTATTCCCTTCTATTACTTACTTCAGATAAAAGTCAATGATGACATCATTGAGGAATTCTCCATACTCTAAACACTTAAGATCCTCTTTTGTGACTCCCAGTCCTCCTTTGGCAGGTGGGGGAGGATAAACAATCAAACTGGAAAGCAAAAGTGATATTAACATGATTTACTGTGATTCCAACAGGCAATTGACAAAGAATTCATATTTGCTGAAAGTCAGAAGTTAGTGAAAACTGCCAAGGAAAATTATGTTCATTACCTAGACCAGTGAATCTCAACATTTTTAAATTCAAAGGCGCCTCTTGGAAAATGCTTGCTCTTAGGCTTCACTCTTTTTGACCACAAAAACTAACAGAGCAATTCTTCTGTTGTAGAGAGCTCAGAAAGACCAAAACAAGTCAGAATGTTTTTAACACTATGCATTACTATGTGAAAACTCTGGGCAGCTATATACTTGCATAGAGGTTGCTCTGACACGTAATTACAGAGCACGGAGCTGGAGCATGGAGCTGATTTGAAAAGCATTAATGAAGCATCCCTGCCACCATTTTTCAGTGTGGAGACGCTGATATGCTTGATGCTGCAGGTGCTTTAATTAGAACAGCTCTTGCAGCTGTTCTAATTAAAGCACCAGCCCTCCCCCCGCACCACCACCCTCCTGGAGCACATGTATAAATGCCATTGGGTTTTATCTTGGGAATCATGTTTGCACACCTAGTGGTACTACCATTGTGTGAAAGCAAATGGCACCCTTGAATAGATCTCAAAGCACCCCAGAGTGCTTTAAGAATCACTGATCTAGATACAAGAGTTTATGGACTGTGTTAGTTCAGGCAAATGCATTTACATGCTCAGCAGAGCTGAATTATTCAACTTGTCTAATTATCCTGGCTCCCTCTTCTCCATTGTTACCATTACATCTCCACTTTATTAAGAACTCACAAGTCACTTCTTCTTTCTTCATTTTTTTGAGCTAACATATTAACCATTTCTAAGATTCCAAAATATATACACCTAAGAATTTTGTGCTCTATACAACATTCAGGATTTAGCAATAAGATGCAAAGGAATGATAAAATAAGAGGAATAGGAAATGTAGAATTAAAATGGTCACATTCAAAGAATGAGAGCACATTTGTTCAATCTATGTGCTTTCATAAGAACTGTAATTAAAACACTCAGGATTTTGTTAATACTTTATTCCCAAAACTGCAATGCTTCTGTTTGTCTTTCTACTTAGACATGACAAGTATTATGACAACATAAAATGTGAATCAATAACATGTAGTTACTGACACTTATTTTTGGAACTTGTCAGAGGAAAAAACCCTGAATCTATTCATTTTCTGGTTTGCACGCAATTATGAAGCAGGAGAAGTAAGATACAGATATAGCAACATAGGTATAGCAGCAGTGTCAGTGCCAGGCATATACTCCAATATCTTGCTACATTACGTAATATTTTTTTCCTCATTTTACAACTGCTTCATACTCTTCCAAGAATGCCCTGAGATAAACTATGCGACTCCTAACTTGGCATTTTTGCAGCTGAACAGTTTAAACATTTCATAATAGCAGTTCACTGTTAAAGGGATGAGTTAGACACAAATGGTACTCTCAGGAAATCAATGAGAATCTAGCAATGATAGGGACTGAGCCCTTAATACAAGTATTCTCTCTCTCAAGTAAAAGATCTTAAAATCCCCACATGGGATATACACACATTACTTCTTATTTATTGGCACAGATTACAACCACATGCATTTTATGTTAATTTAGAATAGAAATATTTTATCTTTCCACAGTAGCTTTTCTGCAGAGATCTCCAACTAATTTACAAATATTACTTAAACCAGTACTTTTCTTCTAGAAATCAGAGGCCTTTTTGTAACTGCTTACTTAAACAGAACATACATACTTCTCAACTGGTCCGGTTTCTCTTATTTCTTTCCATTTATCATCTGACTTAGATGACAGAGAAATGGCATAGTGACCATTATTCTGCTTATGCAAAAGAGCATAATTGGGCTTGGTTGCATTTACTTTAGATTCCTGCCATAAAAACAAACAAAAATCATCTTTATACACAACTGCACACACTGCAGGAGGCTGATAATAAACCTATGGCCTGTACAAATCTACTTTGCTATTTTTGATGAATAGCCATTTACAATATGGAACATATGCTGTCACCAGCTGCATTTGCTGGCTGGGAAAATTCACAATTTTTCACTTGCAAGAATTAGAAGTTATATATGTGTACCACTGATCAACTAAAGAAGTCAGATAGAACACCACAAATAATGATACTGGATTTTCTTGCATATACAACACACAACATTGCCTTCAAAAACAAGGTACGTATTATATTTGGAGGTGTGTATGTGAAAAAAATGTGGTAGTTACTTCCCACTTATACAAAGCGTATCACTTCAGGACATTTTGCAGATGTCAGTCAGTCATGTGACATGGATCCCCTAATCTTAGTTTTTGGTGGAGAAAAGGAGATGAAAAGGACAGAGCTACCACAGCAGATGTGTTGAGTTACCACTGGATTGGGTGGGAGCAGCAGTAATTTCTTATGTCTGGAAAAAAGCTGGTAGGAGATCTGCGAGCAAAATATATGATGACTTGGATTTTCCGGTCTCACAGATCAGCCAAACCTTTGCCTCTGGGTACCAAAGGGCTACTGACTAAAACATGTCTTTCCGATTATGGAACTAACTGTTGAGAATTTTATGCATTGGAGTGGTACATCTTAGGAGCAGGCTGTACAATGAACCCACTACCTGTTTCCATAAGATCACTGGAGGGGCTGTACAGTCTGAACTAGACCTTCCGAGCCCACAGGGAACAGGCAAGATGCACTGTTCCTTACAGTGAGCAGTGCCCTCCTTTTACTGTGCTTAGCTAGCTCAGGAGATTGCAGTAATGGGTGGAATTATAAGCATCTATCTCCTCTGAGTCTCTCTTGAAGCCACTTGCAGTCCTGGAGGGAATGGGTTAGTTTCTGTTCAGGACTTACGATGATAGTGGGCTTCTGCCCAGGGGATGTGCGAAAGGCCTCTTGGAACTCTCCTCCTACGTACTATCTAGCATTTCATATATATGTTGCTCCATTTAGGGGGATATACAAACAAACATTATAGACTTTTAACTACACAGTACACCTACATAGTTTATTTACTGTGCACAAGGTAAACTAACTTGATTTCTCTAATGCCAAGTGATGCAGCTCTAATGAACCAAGCAATGGTCACATACTAACCTGAGGCACAGGGTCAGGCAGAACTGAGGCACTCTCCTTCTGCAACTGCTGCTGAAACAAGGTATGGTGATATTTCATAAAAGAGCTCTCTTCAGGGGACAGGTCCTTAAACAAAGGTAACACCTGCTTCCAAGACAGGAAGTCAGAGAGATCGGGTGCCCAGTTTTTCTTGCCCACTTCTGTAATCAACTCCTTTAGCTTAATTTCTTCTTGTTCCATTAATGGTTGTAATAGTTCAAGAAACAGGAATACATCGGAATTGGCTGGGAAGAAAAAAGGGCAGAACATTAATGCAGATCAGCCAGGAATGGTGAAACAAGTAAGAATTGTAGTCTGTAAGACCCCAGCACAGATTCCTGAATGTCCCCTTTACAAAGCAGCTAAGCATAAAAGCTTAATAGGAAACCCTTATGTATTACTGTTAAACACAAGTACTTCAAAATAAATTAGACTAAGATATCTAGAATTATGTTGAGAATTTAGACTCACAATTCCTATTAATGTCACAATTCTTAACGTCAGTGAGGGTTGTAAACAAAACTCCCAGGTGACCACAAATTCCTGTGCATCTCATATTACACAATCCCCATGCTTCTTGTAAAAGACAATGCCTACTTTATATTTTCTCTCCAAGTACATTTAAGAGTTAAGTTTGTGCTAAACTTTGTGAGACCAAAACTGCCAGTACAGTTTCAGTAATAACACTTGTCTGGTGTTACATTTGTGGGTCACAATATTGTAAGCTCAGGTTAGTCTTGAGAGAGAATGTCTCTGACATCTTCATCACTGGCTTCCCTTCTCTTGTAACAACACTCCTGCAATTCAGGGGTCAGAAGCTTTTACATCAGCTAAATCATTCCCTCAAAACGTTTCTATAGTGATGGTTCTTCTCCCATAATTTCATAAATGTCTAAAAGGGGGCATTGATAGTTCTATCATACTTACATGGCTTCCCTGAAACAGATGTTCCTAGTTGGGTTTCAATCTGTTCCACACAGTCTGCATACAGCCAAAGGAGAATGAGATTTTTACCCTTTGCAGCTGGAGAGTCATCAGTACTCCTCCACAAGCCAAATTTTCTTAGGTGGACAGTATCCACTGACAATTCTATGATCTTATTCAAAGCCACTGTAGGAAACAAGATACACACTCACTATAGTAATTGCACATTAAGGTGGAAACAAATGGAAGTCAGATTAGTAAATTAAAAGCTACAATTGCAGCCTTCATTCAAGTCACTGTATCAAACTTGTACAGCCTGTATAAAGTATAAATTGTTCACTTACCCAAGAGGTCTACCTTTAACAGGTGATACCAAAGTACAGCTGTGCACACATGGGTTATTAAAAAACAACAAACCCCCCAACTTCTTTTTCCCTCAGTTACATTAATTCTCTGCCAATTATATTAAACTTGAATTCTATCAGTAAATCTATCCACTTCCTTTCCATCAGCTCACCAGTCAGTTAAGAAAGACAGACTAACATTTTTATAAACTATAGTTTTATCTCTATTAGTTGTGAATAGTTGACCTAATGCAACTGACCAAGGGAGGATACAGGGCAGGTGCAGTAGCACAGTTGCATCCCACTTTGACTCCTGCTCCACCTAAATTTTAAAAGCAGCTGCCTGGAAGGAGAAGCAGGATTTTTATTAAGGCATAGCTGAGGGAGTCTGAGGGTCCAATTCCTGCTAATCTCAGATGCTAATGACCCTCTAGCCTTTTTAATGGTCTAGATATTCCATTAATCAAGTTATCCTTTCTTCCGCTGTGTCTGTTAGCCATTCATGGTAATCTCTCTCTCTCTTTTTAACAGCCCTGCAGACAGTCCTAGGTAAAAACCTTAACTCTGGTGTGATAACAGTTACTCAGACAAACATTATATCAAGTGTGAAACTGACCGACAGTGAAGAATGCACTGTCAAGATACTCCAGAAGACTAAATTTTCTTTTATGAATGTGAGTGAGAGATATACATTTAACTCTAATGACTAAAGGACTAATAAAACAATATCTTTTGGCTGCTTTTGCCTAGTTCGTTGGGTTTTCTAAACTTAATGTATGACCTAGCAAATGCGTATACACTCCAGTAAAGGTATGTTAATTTTTGCTTTGATCTTCAACTGAATACTACAGCTCCAGGCTCCTAGCATATTAGTAAAGTTTTTAGTTTCTTTTTACCTGAAGAAAAGTGTGTCATGTTATATGTGAATTTATACCATCTACATATCCCTTCTCAAAATCCTGGATCCACCCATGAAAATGACCCAATTCCAAAATACCACTTCATGATTCCCTGGTTAAGAAATCTTCTTTAACTCTGTAACATTGCAAAAGTGGCATTTGCTTAGGCCCAAATCCTGCACAGATTCAAGCACCTCAGTAGTCATACTTATTTCAATGAAAGTACTTTCATATTTAAAATTAGGTATAACTGTTGCTACGATATAGATCCTATATTCATAATGGATCTTTCATTGTAGCATATAAGCAACAAAAAGTAAACAATTGAAAGCTACTAAGTTTTCAGTACCTGAACTCTTATGTAAAACTGCTAAAACAGAAATGTTTCAAGTGTCCTGAAATGGATTTATTAAGAGGTTATATAGTAATATATAGCATCTTACCTCTAAATGGGATGTTAATGTACCTTGTAGTGAACTTAAAAGACAAAAAAACAACAAAAATTAGTCTGTGTTTAGTATTATTTCTCAAAACAAATTTAAAAACCCCCATTTATTTCCTGTACGCTGCCAAATGCAATCAGCTGAGTAAACTAAAAATGGCTATTTTGGTTTTTTCTCTGACAACTTGGGCAAAAAATTCAGACAAGGCAGGCTCATGTTAGACTCTTAAATCCATACTAAAGGACCTAATAATAGTGTCCTGATTTACAAAGGTGCTGAGCAATCTCTAAATTCTATTTAACCAGTAGAAGCTATGAATACCTAACTTTCTAGAAACTGCATCGCTTTATGTAAGGGTCTAAACACAAAAACAAAAGCTTAACTCCATGTAGCCTTACTTAATGATGTGAACATTTGTTTTATTTTAACAATTTAAGAATAGTTGTACTATAAAACATAAGGTGGTGCTTTTTTGTTAGTTATAATAAATATCTGATGTCACTTTAAACTAAAAGTATTCTCTATACTTGGTCTTGTTTTTCTTTTACTACTTTAAAGACTAGAAACAAAACCTGTTTTCTAAGATAAAATTCTCAAAATCTGTACTGATGTGTTGACCCAACAGCATGTTGGCTAACAGCAAAGGCATTTGGGCAGGTTTTTACTACATCCAAATTGAGAGACACTGAACGTAAACATTTTTATTGGCTTTTGCTACCAACAGCTCTTTGTATTAGTAAAGGCAAGCCACAAATTGTGATTACATAAACTAAGATGAAACAATTTCTCAAACAAAAGCTGTGAATTTTTTTTTTCACTGTAGTATGAATATTGAGTGGGTCGAGAAATTGCTGAAAACCCAAACTTCACAGTGTCCCTGGCCTGTGGTGTAATTTCTATTTACTATGACATAGCAGGTCAGTTACTGCATCTCCCATACTGCAGTTTTGGTGCTCTTTTTTTGGAAGCTATGAAAGAAGAGACCCTTTAAATGGTAAGTTTTAGGGCAGTGATTGTCAAGCAGGGTGTCATGGAACTGTATAGTGTTGTGAGATCTTTTTCAGGATGCCATGCAATACTAGCACTGTTAGGTGTGCAAACACCTACTCACAATTCACAAAACAAACTCAGATGTTTTAAAATAGGAATCCAGAGTGTCAAGACCCCTGTCATGGATTCAAGTATGAGATGGGAGGGGGCAGGCAACTGATGCGACTGCGGCCCCAGCCCGGGGTTAGAGCTGGAGCCACAGTTGTTGTCTGACCCTCCACCTCTATCTCCCTACTCCAGTGGTTACCAACCCAGGGATCCCAATCAACAGGTAGATCCTGAAGCTTCTTTGGGTGGATCTTGGGCTTGACATGTGCATACCCGCTGCCCCCAGCTCCAGCAAGTCAATCTGTGGAGGAGGGAAGGGATGGGAGCCAGATCAAGGCCCCCATGGTGAGCGACTGACCGTGTGGCCCAGTCAGGAGCAGGGGAAACTAAGTAGGGCCCCAGCTTGGCCAGGTTGTGGGAGGATTGGAGCCCAGGAGCTCCTGCAGGAGCATAGGGTGGACTCCCTCCCCATCTCTGCGGGGGTAGACTGCTGTTGCACCTTGAGTCCCACTGCAGCTGATCACATATGGGCACACCTCAGCTCAGCAGCAGGGACTCATGTGGGCAAGCAGTCGGGGGAGAAGCGGGGAAAAAGGGAAAAGAGGCAGCAAGAAGGGTAGGCACAGATGGGCAACAAGTGGTGGGGTGGATAGATATCAGGGGCAAAGTGGTAGGGGATGGGGGCAGGGATTAAGCTCCATTGCCTGGCCCCCCACTGCCCTGCAACTGCTTTCCCTGTTATAACGGTGGGGGGACAAATTTAAGATGACCCTGCAACATTTAGATTCTATAGATGGATAATTTAACAAATTTATACATTTCCTATGTATACAATCTAATTATTGCAGGGGGTCATCTTAAATTCAGGGCAATCTTGAATTTGGGTAAATATTGTAAATCCTGACAGGATTAGTATGTGTATTCTCTTTTTACATATTAAAAAAAAAACTTGTCTATAAGCAGGTTGCCTAGCCTGCTGGTTTCTGCAGGCAGTTTATGCTCCCTGATGAACTCCTCTACCAGTCCTCCCAAATAAAACAGTCTTTGAGCAGCAAACAAACAAACAAAACCTTTCTGCCCTACAAGGGGAGATCTTTGGCTCTGACCACAGCACACCAGCCTGACCTCTCACTAGTAGCAAGCTTGTTCTGCTCACTGGCTGACTCCTATTTACAAACTATCCCCCCACTGTTTGCTGCCTTTCTGGCATCTTCCCTAGTGGGACACTACCCCATTATCCAAATGCCCTGCACCTGGGCTCTCTTAACAGGGCTCCCTCTTAAAAAAAGACAGACTGCCTTGTTACATCGTGCCTGTCCAATTTATGTCAATTAATGCAAGTAACCTTGCCTACTCATAAAAATTCTGTCTCTGAAATCTCCAGAGTATGGACCTTGGCAAATATTGGTATCTTTTCCAATTGCTGAATGGAACCCACAAGTATAAAAGATAGTGACAGGTTACATTACTTGATCTTGACATCTCTTGATCAAAATAATTTGGCATGTAGCTTAACTTTAGGATTCAAAACATATGTAATTTAACTGAAGTTTTGTCTTTTTTATGAATGGCAGGAATAACAACAAACCAACTTACTGAAACACAGCCTGTTGCTGTTCCTTTGATTTTCCCGATGTACAGAGTGGCATACTTGATATCTAATGCTGGACCCCTTTGTTCATTTGGTGTGCTGCTGGAAAGTGACCCTGTGGAAGAGTTGTCTTCACATGGTTCAGATGGAACCTACAAAGTAAAGGATACTTTAATATAGTGTCTTCATTGAGGTTTCTCCTGCTAAACTCAGAATTTTTCCCCACCTTATCAGAATTTTTTGTGCATGTTGCTCTTAGAATTTATTTTTCATGTGGGTACTCTATACTACATGTTGTACTTGTTACCTTTTCAGAGGGATAAGCAACAACCCACTCTTCCTAGTTTAGGCCCCTCAAATGTAACAGTCCAGTTTTACTCTCTTTGAAAAGTGATACAATTCAAAATAAGACCAAGACAATACAGATATAGAAAACAGCCCTTCCTGCAAACCACTCAATCCAACCTCACTATTTGACCTAGAGCCATGGAAGCTCCCCCTCCATGTAGAATGGCAACAATAACATTTTCAAACTCTTACTGCATTACCCTCAGAGACACTTTAAAGTCTGCCAGCAACAATGACTGTGGCACATATAAGATGGGCAAGTGTTTTATTGACTTTGCTTTAACATGAGCCTTCAGTTCAAATCCCATTAAGTACAAGGGGAATGACTAGTTTTGACTTAGACCTTTGTGATGTTCATGGGAAAGATCCCTGTGTAAATTCAACATACCTGGTAGGCTCTATAGAAAAAGAGACAAAGGTTTGGAAGAGTAGAGGGAGCGGAAAAGCACCCACAGCTGTTTCTTTACCAACCTTTTTTGCTATTTAGTCCCTAACTTTACTATTAAAGGCACCGATATTTTGAGATTATAGAAACACTGAAGCTGCAGGGATAGAAATAACAAATGGAAATTTACCCTAGCAAGCTACATCAGTGGTACCCAACCTTCCAGCCCAAAAGACCAAATGAGCAACATGGGACTGATCTGCAGGCTGAATCCCATATGGGGTAGGAGCACTGGATCAGTCCAAAGGTGCTGTCCACTCCCCTGCCCCCAACTTTCAGACCCATGGAGAACATGAAGGTCACGTGACATGGCTCTATGGAATGGATTTTGCCCACAGGCTGAAGGTTGAGCAACACTGACCTATAAAGATTGCAGCATGTGTCTACTTGCTTGCTTCTAGAAGTTACCTATTCTGCTTTATGCATCTCAAATTGTCTTATAATGCAACTCAAGTATGTACAAATTCATTCATAGCCTGGCACCCAAAATTCTATGGGTTAAAAGCAGACTACCTGTTCAGATTTACTTTCGATTATATCTTGCAATTGTTCCTCTGGCAAAGACTCAGTGTCTTGCTCTCTCTCTCTGCTGTTAGGTGAATCATCTTGCCCAGGCTGCACATGTGGCATTTCTGGGTGATCTGGTTCAGAAGATCCTTCTTCCTCGTCACTGGAAAGAACAACTGAAGAGAAAAATGTAGTTTTGTATTATAAGACTCAGACTTCAGAGTAAATTGTGTCTCATATCAAATTGAAGATTTCTGTTTAGGAAAAAAAAAAATACACCCTGAAATTCTCATTTAATGGTCTTCATGACCATTAAATGCTGCACTGCGAGAAGAGCCCTGGGAGCTGAGCTGTGCATTAAAACTCAAGTAACCCACTTATATATAACAGAACTTGGATATATTTCATATGGTTAGGTTCTTTGGCCTCCTGCAAAGACAACAGTTTGCAAACAGTCTAGGACATATACAACTGCAGCCATCAGCTGTGCAGGACTGCTGATGAGTTATAGCAGATAAGGGAGCAACGACCTTTGAAGTAGAAGCAGCAGCAAACGGCTGAGCAGTCTGTCCTTATTCAACAACCCACAAAATTAAGTGGGTTGCAAACCATTCAGATACAAATAATCGGTGTTTTACTGTACATGCACACACACGTGACCGTTTCTGTATTTCTCAATAACCAGGAAAGGATGTAGAAGGCTTGGAGAAGATTCTAAGCTAAGAGTAACACTGTATCCTTTACTCACTCCAGTACAATTAGGCATTAAAAAGTATGTTACTTTTTTATTTTTGTATAGATATAAAAATAAGTGTGCGCAACAGTATCTAACTTGCATTTCTGATTACCTTTTAGCTAATGACCAAATGACATTTTTCTGGCATTAATGAAGTCACAACACACCACCTTAAAAGAAAGTAAACATTTCCCTCATTTTGGAAACTGGAAACAAGTACACTGTGACTTACCTGAAGCTCCATAATGAGTCAATTGCAAAACAAGGAAGAATAAAAAAAAATGTCACCCACCCTTAAGGTACTACTCCTCAGTTACAAAACAATGCACTCCCATGGTGCATACTGTGCATTCATCCTGCACTTGTAGAATGCTTCGAAAAAGTACAATTTCTCACCTAAATCTTCTGCTTCAAGTACATATTTATACTAGGTAGTCATGCCTGCCTCTCCTAAGTTTCTAGATGGATCAATATGTATAGTTACTACTATCAGTGCAGGTACAGTACATACTTGGCTCAGCTGGAATAAATGTCCGATTGCTCCTGCATCTGTTACGCAACTTCCTCATATACTCCAATGTGTCCCCCTTCAGTTTGCTAGGCAACCAACTCTTGGGAAGAAACTCCAAGCAGGATTCCTTTGCACAGCTAGCAGCAGGCTTCCCATCATCCTGGATGGATGTTGCTTTGCTTTCTGTGCTTTGTAGCTGAGGAATATCTTCCTGAAGCAGGTTAGCTTGGTGGCCATGGTTGCTCTCACTAGAGCCTCTGCAGTCTGGTAGCTGATCTGAAATAATTCTTTGTTCTTTCTAGAAAAGAAAAACCAAAGATTTACTCTCTTTTCTGAAGTTCAAGATGCTCATTTCCTGACTTTGCTAAGGTGACTCAGCTTTGTGACAAACCAGCAATGCAGCTTGCACGGTGAATGAAGTATGCTTAATATAGCTCAATTTAAATTCAAATCAAGATTCTTTTTTTTTTCTTCCTGGATTATGGCAATATAGAACATCTGACGATTTACAGAAAGCAGGAAACAACCTTGCAAGAAATCAGGATCACTTCCAAACTAAAGAAGAAAGCTGCATACAAATGTTTGGTGCATATCTCAGTCTCTGATATTGAAAGGCAATGAGCATTTAGCAACCCTTGCTAAAGTCAGAACCTAACGGTACTGTATAGCAATCAGGTTCAGGACCTCCGGAATTTATGTGTTAGTCCAAAGTCCATTGAAGTTAACAGGTGTCTGTCCATTCACTTCAATGGGCTTTCAGTCAGGCCTTTAGAGAGCAATCATCACCACAGACAGAGCCACCCCTAGGATACAGTGAATTGGGGTGACTGCCCCAGTCCCCGTGATTTGGGGGCCTCATGCTTCAACATCCTGGCTCTGAGAGTTGCAGCAGAGGTGCTGTCTAGTGCCCGCCCTGCAGCACAGCCTGACTTGGCACCCCTGTGAGACTGCTGTGCACCAGGCACTGCAGCTCGGGAGCCCCCTGCCACAAGAGCATCCCCGACCCAGCACAGCCCTCACCTTGGCTGCCCCATGCTGCAGGCAGCCCCCTGTGGAGGGCTACATCAGCAGCAGCAACCTCAGCACAAGCACCAGGGCTGCTGCCTCCACCCTGCTCTAGAAGAATGTTAATGGGGTCCTGCACAGGCTGATTTGCCCCAGGCCCTGCACTCTGGTAGGGTCAGCCCTGATCACAGAATTCAGATGACTGAACAAAGACAACTTACAGTAGACCCTTGATTTTACATTCCCTTGGTTCAGCTCTTTCCCAGTTTTGCTTGCTTCATGAACAAAAAGAATATATTTGTTGTTGATACCTTCTTCAAGAATCTAAGAACTCTAATAATTTTTCATTTTAACTTCTTTCAAGGTTCATAGGCATTTGGATTCTGTTAGTGAAGGAAGCTTTGATACTATATTTACACTGCAGTTAATATTTTTGATTACAATTTATTTAAAATAGTTTACTTGGAAGGCCATGCTAATTAATGTGACTCATATTTTAAAGGTATAGTTTAGCATCTTAGATTACAATATACATAAAAAAAATTCTGAAAATGCAAGATGCAGTAAAAGAAGCAACAGAACATACCTGTAAAATTCTGCTACTTGGACTCTGATCCTAAAAGCACTTACAAAAGTAACTCTACATAGCTGCTTAGTCATACAAATTCGTATGGAACTACTCAAATAGAGAATGTAAATGTTCCAGGATCAGGGTTTGTGTGTGTGTCATTATAGACAAATAAAAAGAAAGAGACTTCAAGATTCTATTCAACACCAGAAATCAATTAGGGGCACATGATGTGTTTTATGATGCACACAGAAGTGTCAATTTTCACCTGATCTGGCCACAGAAACCAGCTTAAAGCTGTGACCAAACACAAGCACACGGCTGCAGACAGCTTCAAAAATGGCCGATCAGGTGAAAATCTGACCCCTGGTTACATGAGATGTCAGATAATGATGTTTCAAAAAGTAGCATCTTTTGTAACTTGTGTCTGCTGAACTCCCAGCCTGTTGCTGTTTTCAGAATGGGAGGGGGAGAAAGGGAGCAGAGGGAGTTCAGTCTGGGGTTTTTAACCCCCGCAACTGCCCTTCCCCCCCGGGGTGGGGCAAGGGTATTAGAGCCTATCCGAGGTACTCATCCACCCCACCCTTCAGCACCAGCTGGGGAGCCCCAAGAACAAGCTCCCTCTGCTGCCTTTCCCCACCTCCCATTGTGAAAACAGTGAGCACTGACAGAAAAAGCCTATGGCCACTGCTCCCAGACTGCACCTAGATGCCCCTCCCCCTGGAACCAACAGTGAACTTCTGTCTGGTCTGGGGTAATGCTGTAAGTCAGAACGCTTTGCAGAAATAGTTCTGAGTTGCAGCTGGGAGCTGCACTTGGCTGCCTACACACATACTCAGACACGGCACAGGAGCTAATTAGAGTAGCTCCTGGGCAGCCACTCTATTTAAAAATGAAGTGTCACTCCTCCACGTAAAATGGCTGCAGGATGCGTTACCTAAACCTTAAATCAACAAGGTTTAGTTAAAGTGCTCTGTGGCCATTTTTAAACCTGCAGGTGCTTAATACATCTGATGCTGCAGCATTCTAAATAGAACACAGAGCAGATTTGATTAATCAAGTCTGCTCCAATGTGTTTTAATGAGAACACCAACAAGCACATGTATGAGCAAGCATTTCTGCATGTTTATAGGCAGCCATTAAGACTAATTTACTAGATACTGTTATGAACTTTGGATTTTAGTTGCTTCTGTTGAAGCATGAAAATACTTTAGTAAAACAGAATTACTACTTACACAGGACAGTAATAATTTTTCTGAAGAACGTGTATTACATTGATCAGAAAGATGCCCACTAAATCTTCTTTTTCTCTTCTCAGAATTCAGATAGCTTGCTTCCCTGCAGTCAAGAGACGTGTTGTTCAGATTTTTACTCCTTTTATCCTGGTGGTCAGCTTCCTTATTTTCTATATCAAAAGATTTAATATTTAAAAAGTCACTTAATGGGACACAGACTATACAATTTACTGGTGGTCATTCCTAAAGATTTTATTTTCAGCTCTCTTTCAGGATGTTTTAAATAAAAGCATGTATTAGCTTCCACAAGAGATTTTTCCCCCAATTTTCTTGTGTACAATTATGAGATAATTGTCCCAAAATAAAACAGAGATAGAAAGAAAAATATTATAATATTAAATTAAATATTAAAGAATATATTAAATTTAAAAAGTGACAAACCTGAAATCTTCAGGAGCACAAAAATTAGTAAAAGATGCAACTGAGCTCACAGCTACCTTCAGAGTAGGAGGGTTATCCTCACTATCTAATCCAAATTCTTATGTGGGTAATTCACATTTTGCCTTTCTAAACCCTCTTGCCGTTTCAGCTGGATATGGTGGTCTCCACATCCTGTCTTAATCTGTGGAACATTGGTGATCAATGTCAAGAAGCTAGCACACAATACCACACAAGTTTAGCTGTTTGTAGCAGTAGATAAGATGATGGCTGTAGAGTGCTTGTTCAATATTTTAGCACTTTAATACTTTTCATCCTTTAAGATGTAAGGAAATGTGTATTATAAATAAAGAAAAGAGTTTTGAGACTTGTCTTTTAATTTACTCCTGTCTGCAGGTCTAAGTTATCTCATTACCACTATTTAAAATGAAGGTTTGGTCCTGCATATACATTTCCTACCATAGTTAAAAACAATGTTATGAGACAATGCATATACTGCTTGCAAAGCTTGATATTGTCCTCTACTTCAGATACAGTAACTCAAGGACAAACAAGTTAAGAATTTTTTCCCCCAAACCCTAGGGACTCTCAAGCTGCATACAGACATTTGGGGAGTTACGGACAGGTTAGATTGGGTTGAAATTGGCTGTCTGATCTAACTTAGTTTGCCCAGCTGCAGACCTCACACTACTTAGGCTGATCAAAGTGTAAACTGTACAGAAGTTAAACCTACCTCTGAGATGCACCTAACTTAGATTGGGTTGACCACTGTTAAACACATCTAACTGTCCTGAACTTCTGTACAGTTCCCAGGGCTGGGAAAGCCAGGCACTGGCCCAGGCCCAGACTGTTCTTTTTCTACTCCCTCCCTGGCACTGAGCTATTTTTAAGCCCCCAGCCCCTCCCTCCA
The DNA here is from genome assembly GCF_001723895.1 of Crocodylus porosus. Taxonomy (NCBI): domain Eukaryota; kingdom Metazoa; phylum Chordata; order Crocodylia; family Crocodylidae; genus Crocodylus; species Crocodylus porosus. The sequence goes on along the minus strand of NW_017728906.1, from coordinate 7,573,353 downwards.
AAGGACAGCCTCCCCCACTTGCGCCATAGCCTGCTGAATCCCCATCCTGCAAGCTGGTCTCAGTGCCAATTTTACTGGGGTTCACTACTGCTGGGAGCCAAGCAAGTCAGGGTGGGGGGAAGGGGCAAGTGGTTCGTAGTAGGGGGTTGTTGATTTGCTGGGGGTGATGGTTGTTTGCCTGGGGGTCAAAGGACTAAAAATAGCCCCCAAACTGCCTCCCCGATGTAGGTCCCACAAGCCCCCTCCTCCCCCCTCCCCAATCCAGCCAAACACTCCCAGATGCCCTCCAATCCCCACTATGGACTCTGCCTGCCCCCACCTCCATTCCCCTCCCATTTACACTATCTGCCCTCGCAATCCCTCCCACAGACTCCACCTGCCCTCAAGATCCCCCTCTATAAATGCCATCTACCCCCCAATCCCTCTGCAGACCCCACCTGCCACCCAATTCCCCCCACAGACCCTGCTTGCTCCTCCATCTCCCAACCCCTCCCCCTGCTAACTCAATCTAACCTCTCCCTAACTTTCCCAAATGTCTATATGCAGCCTAAATGTATTGTCCAAGCATCTAAATGCAAAACAACATTGCTCCTCACTACAAACCTTTCTTCTGAACATCATGTCTTCTAACGCTGATGACAATGTTATCGCTTGCAGTTTCTTCAAAAGGTTCAGTCAATTTTAAAAGACTGTCATCTGATTTTCTGGGGTGGCATTCATACCTGTAAAAATATTAACAATAAATTCTCCTTGATCCTGCAATCATATTGACTAACCAGAGTAGGATCAGACTATGCATTCCTGCTTCACTTGTAATACTGTGAAACTTGGCAGAATAGAACACAAACTAATTCAGTCTTCCCCATGGAAATACTCTGCTACAAGTATTGACATTACAATACAAAACAATGTTCTAAAAGGTGTTCAACATAAGAATATGACATTGTAAAGAAACTGTTAGCAATTTAACTTGTGAGCAGACAAAAAAGTACACCACTTTAAAAGGTGACTTACTGATCACAAGTGTAGATAGGCTGATCCTCTGTAACAGTTTAAGTTATCTGCTCCTATCCCATAGTAACTGAAGCTAAAAGCACAAGCCCCAAGCCCCACACACTGCCCAGTTGGGCATCAGCTCCAGCCCTAACCCTGCCCAACTCCCTCCCCACCTACGGGGACCTCAATTCCCCCCGCTTTACCTGCGGGAGCTGCTCTCCAAGCTGCCTGGAGCCACATGTACATGCACATGGTGCCCCCTGCCTAACCACCCTCCTCCTGCTCCCTCCCAGCTGGAACTCTGCCAGCTCACAGAGAGCTCGCTGCAAACTGCAAAATCCATGGGTTTCTCTGCTAAAATGAAAAATCTGCATTTTAGCCTGCTTTTTCCCCCATCAGAAATGGAAAACTTGGATCCCTGGTACTCAGTTTGTTAGGCAACATCCCGTAGCCAACAACACGCTGCAGCTTAAATTGTATGTCAGAACTACCAAGAAGAGCAACCACATATTACAAGGCTACTAAATACATTGGGCTTGATTCTCTACTGCCTTGCATCTTAGACAGACAGACAGAGAGAGTGAAAGTTACAACCATTCTGATCTAGTAGAACATTTCACACCTTGTTGATACATAGTTCCAGACCAGCAGTTCCCAGATGGTGGGTCGTAACCCCAAATGGGGTCGCAACATCAGCAACTGGGGTCACGAGATTTCTGTGCCCACAGCAGGGTGAGGGGCTGCAGTAAGGCAGAAGCAGCTCCAGGCAGAAGCTGCCTCCGCAGCCCAGCAGGCAGGATCCAGCGCTGGAAGGAATGCTGCACAATTATGGCTGCCGAGGTGAGGTGCAGCACGGCACAGAGTTGTGCCCCCAGTGCTGCTGGATGGGCAGGGGGTGGCTCAGCTTGGCAGCCATGGCAATGCGGGGCTCCCTCCCGCATTAGGTCCCACCTGCTGGGCTGTGGAGCCCCAGGGGGAGGGCAGCAGGGCAGGGAGCCCCAAGCCTGCAGCAGGCAGCCTGAATCCTACCCTCCCCCCACATGAGGTCTGCTCCAGCTGTGCCAACCACAGGGGAGGGGATGGGGGTGGGGCAGGAGCCAGGCACAACAGTCTTCTCTGGCCACAGCAGCTCCCACAGGGGGCTGCAGGCCCTGGCTCTGGAACACATGAGGGGCTGGGGGGGTTGCAAGTTGGGAGGAAGAGGCACCAGCAGGGCCGGGGGGGTGGTGGGTTGGGAGTCAGCATCACCAGCAGTGGGTCAGGAGTGAACATTAAATTGGCAGGGCCAGGGGGCTGCAGGTTGGGACTGAGAGGCACCTCAGGGCCAGGGGGCTGTGAATAGGGAGTGGGGGGCACCTGGGGGTGGGGCTGCAGGTTGGGGGTAAGAGGCCATGCTGAGGAAAAATTTGGAAAGCACAGTTCTAAACACTTCTAAATAAATCAACGTTTTGCCTCTGAAACACCTTCCCCCTCTGAAGATGAAAATGCCTGGACAAGAAAAACATAAGCAACTCTGCTTCTACTTTCCCCCTGAGTGCAACACAAGCTTTCTAATTCTAACCAATTTAAAAGAATTGATGTATTTTAATTAATCTCATTCTGCTTAACAAGCCCGTATTTTTCCCCAGTGGGGACTGGCAGACCAGCCAGTCTCTAACATGCACTTACATATATTTTAGAAATTACATTACATTTATTATTTATTTCCACTATACATAACAGACAGGATTTTCATTTACAACACAGCCCCTTCTCATGGCTCTGGTTAAAATGAACCTTAAAGTGGATGCATTTGCATGGTCTCTGAGGAGCTAGAGGTGTGAAGGGATGATCAGAAAAATGAAACCAAGTCACAAGAGTATCTTGGGCAGAAACATTAGAGAGAAAATGGAGACCAGAATAAAACTTGAGTCCAAGACAGACACCTCACTAGCAGAATGTTCCACCAGTATGCTTACAGCAAATGTTCTTGTCAGACTTTGTATAATATATTCAGAGAATAAGCTCATTTCCATTAAAAATGACATATGATTCCTGAAAATAGTTCTCCCTATGTTGCATATTCATCATTTTAGCATGCGCTGCAAAAAAATTCTGACATTTCTCCTCAATGCACAGGTTGACAAAGGTTTGTAACAAATACAGACAGGAAATTAATCTTTCAAAAACCAAAGAAACCTCACTATATGGGAACCACTTTCTGAAACACTGACTTGTTCACTTCAGTCCTTTTACTTAGTGCACTAACTAGAGAAGATGTGGAGGGGAACTGTTTACATTTGGCTCATTTAAACTAATTTCATAAAGATGTTTCCATCTCCTGCTAAAAGCTTTGGCCTCCCTCTATTGCAATTTTCTCATTTTAATACATTTTTACCTATCACTTTACTCTCCTTTCATAAAAGCCGAAAACAGAGTACACTTATAAAAATGGCGGCACACTGCAAAACAGCAATCAGCAATTTCAAAACTGAAAAATCAGCACTGTTTTTTCCAACATGTGGCTTCACGTAAAACGTATAGTAGCTGTCTCCCAGATATTTAAATATATATATGTTCATGGTGTTCATTTACCTATTCTCTCAAATACAAAGAGCTATGTAAAAATATTCAGAAACTGTCTCTAAAAATACACACAAGAATCAACATCATTCCAACGCTATACCTAGTCACATGAGAATACACATCTCAGGCTTCCATTCACTGTCACTAATAGTTTCATAACATATTTGAAGACTAAAATCTAGTTGACCTATTTCTGTTTCTCAAAATTATCTTGGCTATAAAGGAACAATCAGTAAGAAGAGCAGTGCCTCCATAAAGAAAAAAATGGGTTCCTTCTGTATAATATACATATACTGATGTATATCCTATAAGCTAAAAAACTCAAACTTTTGTGCATCAAGCTAACTTGCAGATACTCAGTGTTCCTATCAAAATTTTAAGAATGAGGAAAGGAACACCATGAACCAAAGTAGTATCAGGCTCAATTCACTGAAGTATAAATCCTGTTTTAAATGTAGCTTTCCCTAAATTAATTGTTAAGGAATACTTACAGCAGCTTGGAGCAAAAGAGACTGAGATCCTTGTTAACATAAATTTTAACGTTTCTAAAAGGTGAGGAATATGACCTGGGTTTCTACAGGAATTTTTAAGGATATATTAAAATTAGTTGTCCATTTACCAGACTTCTCTAGCATTTTATTTTCTTCTTCCATTTCCTTTTTGTTCTTGCTGATGTTCAGGTGTCTCTACTTTCTGTGCTGTTCTCTTAAAAAACTAATACTGCATTGATCACTCAGAGAAAAACTAACTTTAGGCAATCCTAGTCAGATGTCTTTTGCTAGGGCTGTGCGAAAGAGCTCTGTTTTGTTTTGACTTCCATTTCAAAGGGACAGCGTTTTGTTTCATCACTTCATTTCATTTCAAAGCTCTCTTCTGTTTCATTTTGTCGAAACTGTTTCGCTGTTTTGACACATTTCAACATTTTGCCCATAGGCTATAATGGGGAATCATAAATATGCCTATAACTTTGTCATTTCTTGCCCGATTCAAATGAAAAAAGCAGGGGTGGTAGCCCCTGCTGAAGCCACACAGCCTGTCAAGTTTCAAGAAGATAGGTACAGGGGTTTCTGGAAAAGTGCACCTTAAACTGCTGACAAGCAAAACTTGTGGCATGCGTGACTGTGCGTGTTAAGGGGCACCCTCACTGGCGCTGGGACCTCTACACGACACAGTAGTGTGCCCCAATGAGGTCTCCTCCTCCCCTACAGCCTCAGTCCAGTCCACCACTTTAAATAACAACCAGGTAAGTAAGCAGCACACTAGCACTACCAGCATCTCAGGCAGCCAAACTGTGCCAGAGCCTTTCTTTCCTTTCCTGCAGGAGCTGCTTCTCCAGCAGCTGCCAGAGAAGTCTCCCTGCCGGCCCCAGCTCTGGGGCTTGGATGTGCCCAGGGCCCTGCATCCTTCCAGTCAGCTGACCAGGGGCAGGTGCTAGGTGTGAAGGCTGTAGCCATGTTGGTCTAAAGACATGGTGCTGGCAGACAAGGTTCTTTGGGTCAATCTGATATCTTTTAGTAGACCAACTGAATAGTTGGAGAAATGTATCTTAGCAAGCTTTCAGGTTGAAAAATCCTTTGTCAGGCTAATGAAGCACCTGCAGTTGTGTGCGTGCATGCGTTGTTCCTGGATGAAAGGAATAGTAAAGAAGCCAGAGGCTGGCATGCAATGCAGGCAAGAAAGCCAGTCAGTAAAAAATGGAAATGAAGGTGCCAGGGGGTGACGGACAGGCTGCAGTGGGAGGAGATGTGGGGGATATAGCAGCAGAGGTAAAAGTGGAGAGGTACCAGGGGAGTCAGATGTCTGGCAGGTTGTAGTATGTCTTGTAGTGTGTCAGAACTGCAATGTCTATAATGAGTCCATGAGTTTCTGTACCTACTACCTAGGAGGTTGATGACGTGCAGTTCATAGGCTTGCCTGTGAAAAGCCGTTTGTAAATTCAAACAAGCACTGAACCTCGCTAACCTCATCACCAGAAGCCAACTTCCTACGGCCCAAAACATAGCGAATGGATCCAGACCATGCCATGACAAGACATGCAAAACCTGCCAACAACATCTCCAGTATGGAGGTATCTTCATAATACACATCTCCATCAGGGCACTAAGTGCCCCAATAGAAAATATGTATGAGACACCAAGCAACAAACGCACACACCAGAATGAGCACACACCAAAAATCTATCACACCCAACTACCTGTCTCCAATCTCCCAGGACTGATCCTCAAAGGGAATTTACAAATCAGTTTTCACAGACAAGCCTATGAACTGCACTTCATTAACCTCCTAGGTACAGAAACTCATGGACTCCATATAGACATCGGGATTCTGACACACTGCCGCCTGCTGGACATCTGACTCCCCAGGTACCTCTCCACTTATCCCTGCTACATCCCTCCGGCTCCCCCCTCAGTGCTGGCCTGTCCCAGACCACGCTACTTTCTCACTTCTGGGGTGTGGATGCATATGTGAATGCTGCCTTTTCCTCCTCCTCAGCAGGCAACAGGAGGAGTGGACTCAGCTGAGCCACTTGCCTCCACAACCTCAGCCTCCTCCAAAGTGCCTTCTGGGGAAGGAGACCTGGCTGTAGGGGAAACCTGAAGGGCATGGAGCACACACTCAAATGATTCCCCTTCTTTCCCCAGAATTTCCCTTGCTATGGCACTCTGATCCAGCTCAGCTCCAGCTCTTCCTCTGGCACTGGGAGGCTCAAGATGGGAAGTGAAATGGGGGTGGAGGAGACTGTCATGTTGGTGCTGCTTGTTGTTATGGTGGTGGTACAATGGGTTATGGCTCATGTTTTTGGAGGGGATGCAGACTCAGGCAATGGCACTGCTCCCCTCTCCTTGCTGCCAGTAGAACTAGAAGCCTTATGCCTGCTAGTTGTAGGAAAGAGGCTACGTCTCAATTTGGGTGGTGGAAATTACAGCTCTCCCTCTACCCCCCTCTTCTGCCCCTCCCTGACGGCTTGCCAGCTGCCTTTTCAGCACACTTCATAGTGTGTTTGGTGTGCTGGAAAATCTGTGTTCTTCTGTAATGTAATATACGTAGATAATTGTATGTATGTATGTATGTATTTATGTAATACATAAAATATAAAAATAATATATAGAATAAATTATATATTATAATATGCAATATATGCTGTGCTTCCCTGCACAGTGAATGAAATGCACACGTGAAAGAAAGCACAGATTTCTTTTCTG
>NW_017728906.1:7548934-7566489 GCF_001723895.1 Crocodylus porosus | reverse complement strand
AATAAAATATACAAATGTATGTATTTATTCCTGAATAAATTATATATTATAATATGCAATATATGCTGTGCTTCCCTGCACAGTGAATGAAATGCACACGTGAAAGAAAGCACAGATTTCTTTTCTGGGGGAAAAGAATCAAAATAGACTAACAAAAGCAAAAAGGATTTTGGGGGAGGAATAAATTGAAAGGAATGAATGAATATAAATAATAAAAGGGTACAGGCAACCCCCACTTAACACTCTTAACTGGTTCCAGGAAAACCAAGCATTAAGTGGAACCGCGTTAAGTGAAACTCATTTCCCCATAGACATTAATGTAAATAGAACTAATTGGTTACTGCTGCTTCTTACCAAAGCTTCTCACCATGGCCATTGCCTCTCCCCACCCCTCTACCTGCCTGCTGGCTGCTCCAGCCCCATGTGCCAGCTCACAGCCCACGCTCCTGCCAACTCTGGCACCACGGGGCCTCACACTCACTGCTTCTGTTTCTGTTTCCCTGCAAGGAAGACCAGCTTCGAAACTCAAAACATTTTGAAATGTTTCAAGTGTCCTTGTTTCGTTTCAAAGCCTTTCATTTCGATTTCGCTGTTTCAAGCTCAAAACGACTCAAAACAGTGTCAAAACAAAACACCCAATGATATTTTGCACAGCCCTGCTTGCCACTGGTTCCACATGTCAAGCCCCATAATGATACTCATGTCTAGGTAAATGTGGAAAGAAGACGAGAAAAGTAGAAATTAAGCAATGAAAAAAGCAACCCTTAGATCGTAGTATTTTGCTGACAGCACTGAGAGACTAACTGTGGCTCTAGGAAGATGTAAAAGATCAGTATGCACAAGCACCCTGGGGAAATGTTGTAAAGAAACTACCTGAAATCAAGCCAGCAACTCTCTCAACAACAGGAGGGTAACATTTTGACTGGTTTTAGACATAATTTCAAACCAATGTAATGATACAAGAAGCCTATAACCATACCTAGATATTGTACACACTTATATCTATGTTTTTTTTTGATAAAAGAACTGACCTAATAATGCAGATGTATCAAGAATCAGATTAAAGCATAGTTAAAAAGGTTGGCTGTTGGCAGCATGTTAGTTTGAACTCAGGAAATTCAACTATTGCTTCAAGGGAGGTTCTGATAAAAACTGTTTCAGGCAAATTATCTTTTATATCAGTTATGTTATTTCAGGGAAAGAAAGACAAAAAAAAAAAATCAGTACTGAATCACATACCTTTTGGACAGAAAAGAACTTTGAAGAGTAGGACATAATATCTGACATGTCTGTAGACTGGCAACAGATGATGAGGGTAGTTGACCCGACTGTAACTTGTCAGCATCAGATATGTTAGCATCAGAGCTAAGATGGCTCTTTGCATATTTTCTTCCAACTTTTGTCCTCAGGACATTTGTCAAGATAACTTTGGGATGCCTGCCATACATAACAAGAAACGACAAATACTACACTGAGTTCTGGACACAGAAACTTCTGGCTGAGTGTAGGTATCTTAATAGCTTGGTAACACCAAACATCAATAATACTAAGAAAGCATAATTTTGCCCACAGGCCTTTATAGTCATAAAAAACAAGATTCTCCACTGAGAAGCGAACAGTCTAACTCAAGCAGGTCACATCAGAATCAATGGTAACAGACCACATTAAGAAGCTGGGTAGTCAAACAGAGAGGGGACAGAAACATGACATTTGTAGAATTAAACAGCACATTAACAGTCTTGTCTTTGACATCTCACCTTAAGATTTTGCAGTTCCCTGTCCACACAATATTTCTCACCATAAAACTTTATGTGAAATTGAAATTGCAAAGCATTTGATAGAAGTATGGAGTGAAAAAAGTAATTTTCCTATTAACAGAAAGTCTCCAACAAAACAAAGCTTACTGTCAGATTGATTCACTCAAATGCCTGACCATCAGCGGTCAACCAGGTATCACAAAAAAACTCAGTACTTCATTCCAGTCCTTGGTCACAGCTCCCAGGTAACACTCTTCAAGCAACTGATTATGAAACTGAGATGAATTTACGTGTTAGATGAAATAAGCACCAAAGTTAAACCAATCAGATGACAAAATATATTGATCAGCAGTTAAAATGTTCAAGACTGTCACGAAACATCTGACATCATCAAAATCAACTTGCTGTCTTTTGTGGTTGCTGGCTGACTTCTCACTGTCCTCAAATTTTGTTGCTTATGCTTTACTATTTCCACAGTGACTTATTCCAAATAATAATAGACAGTCATTGCTTGTTTGTATCTGTTATGATTCTGTACATGTTGCCTCCTGGTTATTCACTGCATATTCCTCTTTCAGTATCATCTCTGAGTACTGATCTACTTGGGGCACGTTACAGCACAACATTCAGATGATGTCCAATTATTGTTCTTTGCACTCCTGTTCTATTCAGATGTACATATTCTCTTTTCAGAGTACCTTAGTATTTGCAGGGCTGTCATCAAGCTGCTGATGGAGCAGAGGTAGTCAGCGATGAGAAATATCTAGCTCCAGAAGAACAATTAGAGAAGACAAGAACTGCAAGTATTTCTTGTCTGGAGGAAGGAGAGAAGAGGGCTTGGCTGGATGTGAATGTGGTCTCTTCTTTTCATGAGGGTGAGGAGAAATATGTAGATTACAAGGGTCCAAAGACTGAACCAGAATTTAAATAAAGTTTTTTTTTTTTAATAGAGTTCAATGTAGAAAACAATGGATCAGAAACTGCATGAGGGCATGGATGGCACACTCTCTCTCAAATATTATGGCCTAAAGTGACAGTTGCAAGCAAACCTAACAAAGTCTGCTATGGTGAGGGTGAAAGTAAGGCTGGCAACAACAAGAAACAGCTACCATGCAAAGAGGAATTCTTTGTTATGAACAACAATTGCAAGCAAACTATTAAAGACTTTGTATGCAACATGAAGCAAAGCAGTACTGAAACAGAGTAAGAGTGTACTCAGCAACATACCTTTTGGACTGAAAAAGGTTTTGGAGAGGAGGGTTTAATATTTGCCAAATCTCTAGGCTGGCAACAGAAGACGAAGTTGGTAGATCTGACTGCACTTTGTCATCGTCAGATATATTAGCATCAGTTATAAGCTGGTTCTGTGTGTATTTTCTTCCTATTTCCGTCCTCAGGATATTCGTCAACATAACTTTGGGTTGCCTGTCATACATACAATAATATATGATGAATATGGCACTGATCTCTAGGTAAGGTACATGAATTCAACACAGCTTCGTTTAACAGATTTGTTATCCCTGCATTCTACTTCTAACTTCGGTTAGAGGTAAGTTTACTCAGTTGATGATTTACAGAAGTACTCTCTTTATAGATGGGGAGTTGGAACTGACTTCTGTGGCGATATGTCCTTCCAGGTTTTGCACTCAGCATCAGTGGCTACCTATAAACAAATGTGGATGTGTAGTAGTAACTCTGCTGTGTGACAATGTAGGAATTTCACTGCATCACCTCTACAGAGAGAGGAAGTGCCAGAGCCAAATGCAGTTTTGAAACTGTAGATTTGAGCTTGGACCTGAATACCAATGAGTGAAACCAGCTAGTTACACTGAAAAAACCTATTGAAATTGATAATACTGTAGTTTCTCACATATAACATGCTCCCTTTCCAATAAAATATGCATCTTGTTTTTGAAAGGCAGAATGAAAGCAAAAAAGATATTCCTTGAAAGCCTCTGCAAAGAGTAGGGGAAGAGGTGGCTGCAAGAGGAAGGCAGATGAGGAGCAAGTGTCCACAGCCAGAAGTTATGGAGTCCTGCATGAAGCACTTGCAGCTTTACTTTCCCTTTCTCCAGGCAGAGGATCAGGGAGCAGAAACTGCTGTTACTGTATTTCCTTGATTACAATATATACCTCACCGGAGCAGAATTATAGGGAAAAGATGCATGACTCATGAAAATATGGCAGGGGCTGGCAATTATTCAGGCTGGAGGACCACTTAACTTTTGGTGGGCTGTTGAGGGCCAGGGATATGTCAACTAGGGCTGCGCACAATTTTGGCAGCCATTTTGCTTAGGAGGTGTTTTGGGCTGTTTCAGCACCCAAAACACAGAATCCAAATCGAAACAGAAGGCTCAGAAACATCTCCAAAATGAAACAAGGCATCCAAAACGTTTCAGAAACGCTTCAGAAAATTTTGGCGTTTCAGAGCTGGGCTTGCAGGGAAACAGCTGTACGCTGCTGCCCTGCCACGCAACGTGGCTCCTCAGGGAGCAGAGATCCACACCAGGGGTCTCCTTACTGCTGCTGCCCACCTCTCACTGTCCCAGTGACACAGGGCTGCATGGGGTGGGCAGCAGCAGGGAGGAAACCCCCGGTGTGGATCTTTGCTCCCTGTGGAGCCAGGTTGTGCAGCAGGGCAGTGCTGGTCCCTGCTGTGCAACCTGGAGGGAGCAGAGAGCCAAGGCAGCGCAGGCAGGCAGTGGTGGCAAGGAAACTCCAGAGCAGATCTCCACTCTCTGAGCACCCAGGTTGCATGGCAGGGCAGTGCTGATCCCTGCCGCATGACCTGGTTCCAAAGAGAACAGATCTGAGGCAACGTGGGGCAGGCAGCAGCAGTGAGGAGACCCCAGCGTTGATCTCTTCTCTCTGCGGAGCTAGGTCGCAGAGCAGGGCACTGCTGGTCCCTGCCATGCAACCTGACTCCTCAGGGATCAGAGATCTGCGTGGGGTCTCCTTGGCTGCAGAGGGCAGTGGTCCCTCCCCCGGACAAGCCACCCATAGCTCCATCTGTTCCCCACTGAGGCTCTGCAGCCCCGCCCGGCTGGGCTTCGAAACAGATTCGGAGGAGATTTGGCAGAGCTGTATCTCCAAAATAGATTTGGCTGAAACGAAACAGGACAGTGATTCAAAACACTGAAAGGGATCACTGTCCTCTGAAACGGCGGAATCTGAAACCAAATCAAAACACAGCCATTTTGCACAGCTCTAATGCCAACTGATCCTATCCAGCCTGCTGCCTATTGCCGAAAGCCTGAGGAGAGAGGGCTGCACACTGCACCACTCTGCTCTGCTGCACCAGAAAAGTCAAAGAAATACAAAGTTTTAATAATAAAATTACTATTACCATCATCACAAGAGGAATTTATTTTTTAATCTAGACAAAAACATCTGTGTGAAAGAAACATGCTAGGGATGTGTGCAGGGCTCGGAAAAGATGGACTTTCAGCAGTTCCACACTGTGTTTTTGCAATTTTTTTGGCACATTCAGAATTTATTTTTCTTCAGTTAATTATCACATTAACAAAGACAACATAAAGATTACCTAGGAACTCTCTCACCTTTCTCCATTCAGTCCCATGCACCAACTTCCTTGTCACAAATCAGAATCTTGGCAGAATTATAAATTCTAGTTGACCTTAATAAAATTGCTACATTTTGGAACAACTCTGTAGGCATGCAGTAATCTACATGCATGCAGTAATCTATGTGCAAACCTTGTCATGCCTTTCACAGACCAGGTACCATTCAGGGTCACTGAACCTTGATTGCTCCTTTGAAAAAGGCAAACCCTCAAGACCATGGGATGGACACATCCATCCCATATGAAACTAGTTCTTCCTGAACTTCTCTGCAGGTTGGATTTGGGGACTGCAAAATTCTTAGACATGAGAAAAATAATCAGGTGTTAACAATGAGTGTTAAAAACCAACAGAACAGACCTGAAGAGACATGGAGTTAAAGGGACTCAGGGACACAGAAGGCAAGGCAGGAGTGGAATATGTTTTCATAACACAAGAACCCTGTTCAATTACATGGCTAGGTGTAAAGGAACAAGAGACAAACTCCATAAGAAGAGGAGAAACTATATCCTGGGCAGGGATCCAAGGCTCACTAGATGCATCTGACCAAGGTTAATAAATGTTCCAGAGTAGTGAAGAAATTGAGGCAAACACATACATGTAGGCTTTTGTTATGTTATCTAGGTCTGTGTATTTTTTGGGTTGCCTAAAGTAAAAAAGTTGCTTGTTTTAGGAACCCCTCACAAAGTTTGTGCCTCTTATTCAATTACCATGTGCCCCTGATGTGGTGAACCACAAATACCCACTGTCCAAAGGCTGGAGCTCAGTGGAACAGTGTGCTTAATCTTTTCCAAAATCAGCCCCCATCACTGGAGGCCCACAGCAGCTGAGCCATGAGGTTTTATTTCCATGGAAAAGTCTGCACTCAGTCAGCATACAAGAGAAAGCAAAGAGAGAGCCATTGCTGCAGTCTGCTCAGACTAAAGGAAAGACTAACAGCATGCTGTAGTACGTGAACACAACTAACTTGTGCACAGCCAGCTACAAGAAACTCAGCTGGACTTATCTGACATCCCAATTTACCAAGGGAAGCAAAACTAAAAAAAACAAAACCTTCTTTCTCAGGTAAGTTTTCTTGAACAAGCAGTTCTACTTTTTGGGGGAAAGTTGGGTTTTTTTTGGCTTGGTACTACCATCTTAAGCCCTGTTTGCTTTGTCAGAAGAGCTCAAACTGAAAGGACCTACATTTAGCCATTTTTTATTTGTCCATTTTTAAAGTGTGCCAGTCTTTTAAAGCATGCCTTACCCAACCCCCAAAACTGTACAAAAATACATGCCAACAGCTTTTATTATGAAAGTATCCCTAAAACGATGCACATATGTATATGAGAAATCTGACAAGCAGATTTCAAAATTCAGTTGCTAAAGGCTCATTAAGTTTAACATTTCTAAATTAATTAAACATACTCTGAAGTTGTCTTTGCATTAACCAACTTACACATTTTTCCTTTCGATAAAAAAAGCACACACACTATATATAGATATATCTATAGACAGATATCTATATATAGTGTGTGTATTTTTTTTTTTTTTTTTTAACTGAAAGGAAAAGATGTGTAAGTTGGTTAATGCAAAGACAACTACCAGATGCTGCCTCATATGAGCTGATCTGCCCTGTGCCCTACTGGAACTGAATCCAGGTAGGGGCCTGGGGCAGATCAGCTGGTGCGTGGACCCTTCCCCGGCCCAGTCCCTGCCCAAACTGATCTGCCCCAGCCCCGCTGGCCCCAGGCAGCAGCACCCAGCTCCTGTCAGCTGGCAGGCAGATCGAGGGCCCACTAGCACCCTCAGGAGGACTACAGGGGCTGTGCCAGAGTCCTCCTGGGGGGTGCATGCCGCCGATCTGCCTGCCAGGTGACAGGAGCCAGGTGTTGCTGCCTGGGGCCAGTGGTAGCACTGATCTTCCCGGCACTAGGAGTGGGCTGTGCCTAGTGCTGGTCTGTCATCTGGCAGGCAGATCAGGGGCCTGCACCCCCAGGAGGACTCTGGCACAGCCGCTGCCTGGCACCGGTGGCAGCAGTGATCTTCCCAGAGCTGGTCCCAAGCGGCAACACTCAGCTTCCCTCATCTGGCAGGCAGATTAGGGGTTCACACCCCCAGGAGGACTCAGGCACAACCCAGGCAGCCCTCCCAGGGGTGTGGGTGAGCCTCCAATCTGCCTGGCCGCTGCATTTTATGTTTCCCCATAATAACCTAAGGGCAAAACATCAAAACAGCGTTGAAACAGAAAAACAGTTTCAATGAAACAAAACGAAACTTGAAACGAAACACTGTTCCATTGAATCGTCAAAATGGAAGTCGAATTGGAGCAATGCTGTTGCACACAGCCCTAGTGTATATACACATACACATGCACACACCCATCAGCAACTCTGACTGGGGAAGAGGATTGAAGTGGCAGTTGGGGAGTGTGTGGGGATTACCTTGTCGCATGTCTGCCAAAATGGTTGGTCCCCATTGATATATTAGGAATCAGCAGTGAAGAGTTCTTTGCTTTCTGATTGTAGTCCAAAAGAAAGTGGAGCATAGGCAGCTGAAGAGAAGTGCCACCTTCCCTTTCTTTACTCAGGACAATACAAGATTTTAAGTATGAAACCTATAGTGTCTGAAAAGGATATTCCCCTTTTGTCTCATGACTGGAAGAGCATTTGATCTGAACAGACACCAAACCAAACAGCAGGTCAAAGTTATTGAGTTTTTGCATCATTTCTACATTAGAGATGGCAAAATGCATATAATCTTATTTTATGCAATTAGGTTCTGGGCCCTCATCTGAATACTTGTGAGTAAAGCCTAGTGGGACTCCATGTGACTGCAGGGGCCCAGCTGCAATAGAAGGGCGTTACTGACTAAAGATTATTAGAAGAGGATAAAATCCTGAGCTCATTTTAACCTCTATGAATGGTGAAGGGCCCTGGGAGTATATTTGTCAGGGAGCAGGAGTAGTGCATAAGTTAAAGGAGCCAGGCACAGTTATCCTCCCTTGTGATGAGATCCTAATAACGTGTGGTTTGACTGGATGCAATGAGACACAACTTTAATCTAAAAAAATAAATAAATTGAAAAAGTCCCCCAAAGTGATCTTGGTGATGAGAGAGAACATTACAATGCGTATCTGATCTTACTAAACACTAAGGGACCCTGATTCAGGAAGCTACTTAAACATGTAACTGAAGCTGAAGAACTGCGCCACGCAGAGGCATAACCAGTAAGTTTTGTGCCCACGGAAAACCCTGCTGGAGAGGCAGAGGACAGAGGGAAAGGGGTACCACTGCACACTGCAAGGGAAAAGCAGGAGTCTTAGTGGCTCTCAAAAAATGTTCCTGGCTGCTGCATGGTCTGACTCTGGTTATTGTTGCTATAGCCACATCAGTGTCTGTGCATCCAGCTGCTGTTTCTCCAACAGCAACAGCATGGGCACCAACTGCTGCCAGGGCATTGACTCCCCAAAGTGGAAGGGGTCCTATTATGTTGGTGCACAGGGTTGGTGACCCACTTGCCTCCCCACTTTATTCCCCCACATATTATGCTACCAACCCCACAGACTTTAATGGGACTACTTCTGTACTTTTATATTAGGCCTGTGTTTAAGTATCTTGTTAAAATCAAAGCCTAAATTAGGTGGATCACAAATTACTGAACATTTATTTTGATGGATGCTCTATACAACAATAGTCTCCTAAAGAGTTTAAAAGGGAGAAAGGATTCTTGAATCATGAGACAGCGAGATCTGAAATGCTGGGTATTTTTAATGAGCTTATAAGGTTAGCAAAGGAACAAGAAAAAGAAATTGGTTCTGGAACATGATGCATTTCTGCATTTTCTTTAGATGGGTATGCTAGAAATATATTTCTTTCCACCAAAAAAAGGTCACATGAAACCTTAAATCCAAATATTGCATTTAATTGCATAAGCAATTCTAGGCACAAATAGTATTAGGCCTTCAGGTGCAGATACCAGCGCAGTAAACAGGGATAAATTTTCTGGAACCTGCAGCATGTCCCAGTATCCATATTAGCATTTGTTGTAACCTGCCCACTGCATAATTCATGCAAAGCCTGGTAAAAGGTTATTATTTTGCAAAGAAACAAGGAATACTTCATTATAAAAAAGTGATGGTAGACTTCCATTTGGTTTTATTATATAGGTGCTACTTGACTGCGAAATCTCTGACTTACTAGAAAAGATTTGAGATGTAAAACAGTTATAATTTATGGGCCAGTTTTCATCTTGAGGGATCTCAACCATGTCAAACAACTCTTTGACAGGTTCCAGATCCTTCAATGGATTGGCTTAGTGGGTACCAGCATGCTTGTAATAGTTAACCAGAGCACCCTTAATTTATATACATTTGGATTTTGGCCTTTCTAAAACATCTGAATAACTTTATGGAATCTATGAATGTAAAAGTCTGGGGCTGTAAAAGTCTGGGGGTTTTGGTGGGGGGAAGGAGGGAAGATTAATACTCCAAAGTATGCATTTGGTTGGCGACTAAAAGCACTACCAGCACCCAAAGGACAGAGCATCTCATCCTACCTGGAATTATTCGAACTCAACACAGCAGACATTTATAGCCTGATTTTCAAGGCAATTTAACATGCATACCTTGTATGGGCTCCGGGTTCTACAAAGTCAATGGAAATTGGTGGCACAGAGCATTTCTGGAAAAATCTTGACACAAAAGATTGAGAGCACAGAGGATTGTGACAGAGCCTCGCCTGCCTGCCTTTAGTAACTGTGGAATTTGGGGCACAAAATCACCAGTTACCAAAAAAACCCACAAAGATTATGCATGTGGTCCAAAATAGTGTCAGACAGAGATACTTGGGCTAGATCTGCGTACACAAGACCCAGAACTCTAAATTCTGAATCTGTAAACTCATGTTGGTATAGTGCTGCAGCTAGACTAACTGGTGCTGCTGAGCTGAGTTTTATTACCCTAGGAATAACACCATATTAATACAGTTATATTGTTACCTGTTCCAGAGTTACTGTATAGGGTTACTTTGGGCATCTCTGCATAGCACTATTTAGACTAGCAGTTTCCAATGCGGTGCCTGCAGGTCCCATGGTGCCTTCCGAGGTTTATTCAGGTGCCCGCACACATTTCCCCAAACAGTAAAAATCATTATACCAACAAAAATGCAGTCATATAGGCACCTGCTGGTTTTTCTTTTAAATTCGAATGTGCCCTTAGGCATATAAACACTGGGAACCCCTGATCTAGACATATCCATAGTGCATAAACATTGCTGTAGTAGAGAAGTCACATGATAGCAAACAAAAAAGACAGATTACTCTCTTGCAGGGGGGAAAAAAAAGGAATGCCAGCTACACAAAAGGTAAACCCACTGGGCAGGTATGACAAAGAACTGGCACAACAATCAGTATGGCGACTTCTTGGGAAATGAAACTGAAACCAAATATTATTCATTCCAAACACCAACCCTTGCCCTTCTCAGCCTCATCTGTCCCTAAGTAAATACACACCCTTACATACAAGAGAAAAGCCAGAAAAAATGTGATAGCGATAGCTACACGTAAGAACAAACAACTGAAAAAAACCAACACAATAAGGAACATGCGTCAAAGTTTATATATAGGACCTTTAGTCAAAGGACATCAAAGCACTGCACAATGCTGGAAGAGTATTTATATACATTACAGAGGATGATACTATGGTTAGCTCTTTGCATGACTCTGGTCATCAGTTAGGGATAGCACCCTAGTCTCCCTGATCCAACTTCACTACTTAAAGCCCATTGTTAAAGCTGCTTCCACCAATACTCAGTGGCTCAATTTGTTTCTTTCCTGCAGAACCCACCACTCTTCTTCCTCACACTGTTATACACATACCAGGGTCAAAACCACTGGCTCCAGTACGTTCTATTTTACTTTGGTATAAGTGTAACCAAAAATCAGGTGATGGTGCAGCCTTTAACAAGTGGGCTGATGATTACAGCCCTACGTCGCTCCTTCAAGCCTGTGCCTGTGCCACCAGCAGCAAACCAGAACTCTTCTATAATATATTCTGCAAACCACATAAGTTTCAATGAAGGAAGCCCATGCACCACTTCAGGATCCTAAGGCAGTACCACATAAGAGATCTGAATGACTATCTGGTGCTGCTGGCCTTCAAAATGATGTGGCTGACAAGCTGTTTAAATTTAGTTATTTGAGCTCTTGACCTACATGCAGAGGTAACAAAGTCCCTTTGTGCCCTCTTGAGTTCAAAGGAATGAGACTTTCATTTAGGAAAATAAGAGGAAAACCACTGAGCATGTTCAGAGGGCACTGATGATTTAAAAAGCCTGTGTTTTTCCTTCCCCTGCTCCAAGAATGCACTGCTGCCTTGCAGTTAAGGATTCAGGGACAGGGAATCATTATCCCCCAAAGGGGCTGACAGGTAACTGATAGTGTTGTCACAAAGCTTTGACTCTTCAAGTTGCGACCTCACCCAGTGATGTGAACTCCAGTTAAATGTTTATAGTAACAGATGACAGAAACATCATGCACCTTTTTTAATAGGTCCACATATTACTACAAAACTTCTCCTGAGAGAGAGAACTAGACACACCAGAACTAAAAGCCTGAACCAGAAAAATAGCTCAGTCACTGGCAGGTACTGATCAACTGATATCTATAATTTCTAGTTCCAGACCCTGATAACTGCCTTAAAGAATTTTACCATTTGTAAATATCTACTTCCTTCTAAAGTTAAGAGTTTTAGTCTATTATAAGTCACATCTTCACATCCGGTGGGGAAAATGAAGTAGAAAAACTTCTACATCAGACATTTAACATTCTATTTTATATATTCCCTCCTTACTTTTGTCAGTATTCATCTTCTGTTTAAACAAATACTGATTCTCTTAGAATCCATGATCCCCACCCCACCCTCCAGTTTGGTCACACAATAAAAATCACAATTCTGATTGTATCCATTGGGAGGAAAGTTGCATATTTTAGTGAAACATTCATGAGAGGCTCTTGCTGAAGAAAGGGTGAAGTTCATTTAACAGGATAAATATTTCTCCATAAATATTACTCTTAAACAAAATCTAAAAAAAAAAAAAAAAAGCATAGTTTATTTGCTACTTTACTATACAATTAAATCACCCTTTTTATCAATATATCTGCAATGAGTTTGGGGAAAAATATTTAACCCAGGAGCACACAACAATATCTCAAAAAGAAAAGTGAAAAAGTAACTTAGTATTCAATCCCAAGTGTACTTTTTTTTCCCTTAACCCTTCTGAAGTCAAAAAGTAGTTCAAAAGGTTTACTGCAACAGACCAAGAACATGTTATTGAATCAACAGTGGACATCAAGTACTCCCCACTGAAATACACAGCCAGGAAACAAGAGTTCCACTAGCAGCAGTTACTGCAGCTTTTAAGTTATATAGGGTGGACTAACAGTGTTTCTCAACCTGTGGTATGCATACCCCTGGGGGTACACAAGACATGGGCAGGGGGTACGCAGGTGCTGTGTCTTGGTCTTTGCCTGCTTGGGCCAGAAATTCCAGCCACTGCCCCTCCCACCAAGTCTGGGGCGCTTTCACTCCAAAGCATCGGTGTGCTGAGGGACAGGGAAGGACGAGGCACACAGGCTGCTTTGTCCCAGGCTGCGGTGGAACAAGTGGGACTTCTGGTTTCGTTTTTGCCGCGTCAGTCGGCAGGGGGTACATAAAGTACCAAAGTTTGAGAACCACTGGACTGGAAAAGTTTCACAATCTGCTAGCTGTTCTGTTGTAGTTAAATTACAAAGAAGCATTCAGTGGTATCAAAGCAAAAGCTGACTTTTATGCCTTTGGGAAAGCAAAAAGTTAACTTCAGGTTATGATAAGCACACTTCTTACCTGCAACTCTTTGGAGCACTCAGGGCATAAACATAAGGCTAAATGATTACACAAAATACTTTTTAGGGCACATAATCATTGAAGTCTAAGTGCAGAATCACCTTTTATCCAATGACACTGAGCGTGTGTCTGTCCTAATTCTTCTTTCACAGCTGTTCCCCCCCATAAAACATCTTCCTACAAAGAAGACACTTCCTAAGTTAGTTGAATTTTCTAACTTATTCTATACCAATTCATGCACTTGAAGCAACTAGAAAAAACTAGTACTGGGGTATTAGCCCCTGTTAGCCAAGATCTGGCATAATGGGCTCCCCACAGGTTTGGAAGTTGAGATTTGGCAAGAGGCAGCATCATTAATAGCTGCATCTCCAGGAGCCAGGACAAATAACATTGTCACTGCTTGCCACCACCAAATTTCCCGACCTGCAGGCAAGATCTACGGCTGTATCATCTGGCCCATGGGGCTGGAAATGGGGTTGGAAGAGCAGTGCTTACCACAGCTCCAGACACTGCAGCTGTTAATGCTTTTGCCACTAAATTCCAGGCCAAGTGACATGGCTCTGCACTCCAAATCTGGCCCGTGGACCAGTCTTACAGCATCCATCCCGCCCATGGGATCAGAAGACTTGGGTACCACCAACTTAGCTGTTTAAATACTGTAGACTTAATTCTAATAAGACATCAAAATACTTCTTAACTACTGTCAACAAGATGGCACCTTAGAGGCCAACTCATTTAGAAATGTATAAGCTTTTACAGGCAGCAGCATACATCAGATACTCTCCTAGTGTATTTACAGCATCTAACAAATCTTATGCATTTCTGAATGAGCTCGTCTCCAAGGCTGCTAACAGATGTGAAAAAAACAAAATGAAAATAAAAACCAGCACTTTACTAGAAGAGGAAGCTCGTTAGTTCAACCTGACTCCCAAGCATCTGTACAGATCAGGCACTTCAGTGGGGCTTTTTGGTGTTTATCTAAACCAGCTATTAGACAAAAGTGCCAAAAAGCCCTGTTCATAGAATCATAGAAGTAGGGTCGGAAAGGACCTTGTAGATCTTCAAGTCCGACCCCCAGTCTGGGCAAGAGAAAAATTGGGCTCAAATGACTCCAGCCAGGTAGGCATCAAGCCTCTTCTTAAAGACCCCCAGGGTAGGAGCCAGCACCACTTCCCTTGGAAGTTGGTTCCAGATCCTAGCTGCCCTGACTGTGAAGTAGTTCTTACAGATGTCTAATCTAAGAACTACTGTTGAAACACCCAATCTATACAGATGTTGAGTGAGCTGGGTCAAACTAACACAAGGCCTCTTCTGGGCATGTACTGCACTTGGTGTGGGGCTACATCGAGCTGAAAGTAGAGTGCTGTTGGGTTTTTTTTCCAACATCTGTGAGCAGCCTAAGATGCTACCCTACCCTGCCTTCTGGCTAACCTCAGACTGATATGTTTAACTACCTCTCTCAATTGTCAACAAGTGATTCAGTTTTACCAGTTTCACTTCCTTTGCATGCGATTTCATAACAAGCTTTGGGTCACAGCTGCAGAGTAGATATTTTTATGCAATTCACTCTTAAGATTTAAGAGATGGAAATGTACCTATACCAAAAAATCCACTAGTATAATACAGAATTTCAGGCCATGCCATTGACCCAATTAAGAGGTCTGAGAACACGTACATAATTTCTCAACACCTAAGCCTAGCTAACTTTTTTTTTGACAGTTGATAAAACTAAACATTTTTATGACTGACAACAGATGCATGCATGACATGCATACAGATATAAACACAACATGTACTGAAATAATAATCTGAACATAAGGGTATCAAAGTTAAAAGGTATGAATTACTCTTGTTACATCTGCATAGCAGTTGGACACTGAGATCAAGTCAGGTGCAAAACATTACAACAAAGCAAAGCTTATCATTTCACACATCTCTAACTGGTCAGCTCAACCTGGGCTTTCTAACAAAGAAAAAACTACTTCTTGCATGTCCTTAATCACTGGCTGGAGACCTGTTTCCAAGAGAAGGTGACAACACTCAATATACAGACTCCTATCATTGGAGTCTGTATACAAGCATATTGTAAGAGTAATAGGATCTAGTTTTTATTAGAATCATATCTTACCCAATTATGGATCTTTCACCAAAGTCATGTCTGTCAAAGTCTCTTTGTCTTTTCCTGTTTGGAGAAGAGCCCCGATTCCTCGCCCTTAATTTCCCCTAAAAATCAAAAATAATTGTAGTAATGAAATTAAAACAAATTATTATGGTGACTAATGTCTGGATGGGTGGAAGAGTGGGTGAACAATGATACAAACGTGAAACAACAAAACTGATTATGTACAGCAGATCAGCAAAAAGTACCGGACACTCAGTTTGCCCAAGAAATACACTGTACGTGAAACCAATATGATTACCAGAATCTTTACTGACTACCCCTTTCTCTAAGTTAGATGTTTACACTCAAGAAGGCAAGATTTTGCTTTATGAATCTGAATAAGAAATGTACATTTAACTATCATAACTACACGACAATATCCTTTGACTTTTTTGCCTAGTTTTGTTGGGTTGCTTTTCTAAATTATACAGGCTCTAGCAAATTAGAGCACATTCCAACAGCTACTTGTTTTTTGCATTGATCATAAACTGAATAATAGTGCTAGCCTCCTAGCATATTAGTAAAGCTTCTAGTACCTCTCTAACTGGAGAAACATGTGTTGTTATGACTGTTGATGTGCAACACCATCTGCACCCCCTTCTCAAAATCCTAGATCCACCCATGTACACTTGTGCCAAATCTCACAATATTTCTTGCTTATTATCCAGTCCCACTTTCTGGAGTCAAACCACTAACTGAGAAACTCATTTAAAACATCAAATCTCTGGCTCTCATGATTACAGGGGAAGTCCTAAACAGGACCTGTGCAAAATCAAAAGGCGCCTATACACATGGAGCAAGGCTGCTCTGATGCACTGTAATTACATAAATAATTACATAAATAAGCTGAACTTATGATTTTTGAATAGTCTGAACTGCAGTCAGGACTCAAGCTAAGAAATGCCCACACCTAGGAGGATCTCAGACACCAGGCAGAGCTGCTTCCAATTCAGTGATTGCCTGCACACAGTCATGCAGCTGCAGTATTGGGACTTTATTTTTGACAGATAAAAAGATGGGGGTGTGCAATTTTCAAACACACAAGAATGGACAAGGCACTCCTAATGCAGCTGATTCTGAAAAAATTTCATCTAGGGTAGATGTAGATGGTAAGCAGCTTTCATTTACCTCTTGTGAAGGGCAGTCCAAATGGTGGGAGTCTGAGAGCCTTGACAGAGGGGACTGAACATGGCCTTCCTCTGGCTTGCTGCCTGGTTTCTTCTTTGGTATTCGAAACTGAAAGAAGAGGATATTACTTCCATACATTCATTATCTGCATTAAAGCTAAATGATACAAGGTGCTAAGAATTTACCTAGTGCCATTTACAAACATCTTTTCTGCCCTTAGATCATGAACAAACATGGAAAAACTGACCTGTAATTTTAATTTGAAGGAAGCATTCTTTATGAAGCTCCTAGCACTAGTACGTATGGGACACTGGAAAGCTAGCCTTATATCTCAAATCAGTTAAAAAAAACAAGTAAACAAAAAACCCCCACCTTTCCACTCAATTTACTGTACTGATAATTTTATGTGTGTGTCCAACTCACCTCTCTTCTGATTAAATTAAATTCATCTCTAACTCAGAGGTTAAGGGGAGAATAGAGAGAAAATACACAATCTTTAAAGAAATTACGTTGCATTCTAAATGCTCTAAAGATATCTCATTCAAGAACAATTTTATTATTACAGCGTTATTGACAGTAGGTGCATCTACACGCTTGTTAATGCGCTGTAATTACTTAATGTGCCATAATCGGTGCTACTGCACATTAGTGCAAATGCTTTTTTGTGACACTTGATGCTCTTTGGAATAATTCACTGAGCATTAGAGCATTAACACGGTTTTTGCCAACCGCGCCAACATGCAGTACACCGCCAATGTGCAGTCTCCTGTAGATGTGCTCAGGATAACTGATATACAGATACTGAAGTGGGCTCAAGGCAGCATGTATTTCCATTTGCAACTTTAATCAAATAAACCTGTCTTTTTTTTTTTTTTTTTTTTTTTTTACAGAAAAAAAAGCAAGTAAGGATATCAGTCATTTTTGACAGCTCGACCAAAAATAAAAAAAAAAATCAGAAAAATCATGTGATTATTCTGTAGAAAATAATCCAATCCCTGAATATAAAAGTATGAAGTTCAAAACAAAAACCAGACAATTGAATTCCTGTCTTGACAGTTCAAGCTAAA